>NW_015094509.1:21552014-21647313 GCF_001431845.1 Calidris pugnax | reverse complement strand
AGGGGGGGGGGGGGGAAATGAAGCCATGTAAAAAAGCTCTTTTCTGGGATCATTTGAAGTGAAATTAAATAAAGCTAGTAGAGATCAGGAACCAGCCTCCATCTATAGGGACATGGGAGACATGCCCTTCAGTCACTTACATCCAAACCTTGCTTCTGTAAATCATTTTCATTCAGCCGTAAAATGGCAGCATCTAGTTTGTGCTGATAAATCTGTTACGTTTACCTACCTTATTTTATTGGTGCTCTTCGCAATCTCAGAAGCAATGTTTTGAAACTGGCTGTTTCCTCGTGCCCATGTCGAGAACTTCTCCTACTGGGATGGTTTAGTTGAGTGATATGAAAACTTCTAAATATTGGTGGAATGGTTTATCTGAAGAATTGAGCAGCCTGAGGATTTCACTGAACAAATCCTTGTCCCTATGTCCTGGGAGCCAGATCAGATCTGGAGGAAATTTAGTAGCTGCCACAATTATTATCCCCATATTACAGATTTTGCATCGTGCTTGGTTTCCCTACAACTGAACAGAGTTTTGCTGTACAACATCCCCCCACGCTTTTGCCTTAGCACCTTGAAACAAGAAGAGCCTGTGTGAGCTGGTGGATGCCATTTCAATGAAATTTATGAAGCACATAGATACTGAAATCTGAACCACTGAAGCCTTGACCTAGTATCCATTGCCATCAGCAAGGGACTCTACTGACAGTAACAGGCAGGATCTTGCTCAGTGTTCAGCAAAAGATCCCAAGAAAAAAACATCCCACAGGACATGCTTCATTTCCTCTAGAATTTGCAAGTTGCTCAGGTACTTAAGTGATCAGAATAAATAAACAGGAAAAGAATGAAAAAGCCAGAGACGTAGACAGATGAGTGATAGAGACTTTTTCTCACTGCAGCAAATCACTCAGAAAGTGTGGGTTATATTTCCAACTTTGCCACAAGCTGCTGTCTGATCTTGGGAAAGTCCCTTGAAGGCCATTTCCATTCTGAAAAATGATTACCTGAAAATGACAATACCTTACACGGCAGATCTACTTTCTTGAGTAGTCATAGTCGTAGCGCCTTCATTTTGTGAAAGAAATAATAATAATTTTTTCAAGGGCTGCTGTTTTTTTCTTTTTCAAAGAGCTGAGCTCAGCTGTAGGCCGCCTTCTGCTTGCTCAACAGAAAAAAATGTATCCCTGCAACCTCAACATCACGGGCTGTTCAAGCAAGGTCCCTGTGGACTTTTCAGCTTGCACAATGTCCGGTGCAAAATATGTTTGTATTTCCAAGAACAAATGAGTGTAAACCCATTTTGATGAAAGACTGTAGCATCTCTAAACATCAGGGCAGTGGTTTACCAGAAAAAAACATTTGGGCATAAAACATATTAGCTGCTTTTAAGATTGAGTTTAATCAGTTCATAAAAGGGATTATATAATGTGATTGCCTGCTCACAGGAGACCCCTTTCAGGCCTGCACTCCTTAACTGCAGAATATATCTTAAGGCAAAGAGATCAATCGATGGTAAGGACCCTTCCGAGATTTGATTGTGTATGGCAGCTATAGTTTAAATAAGTGCTTTAGCTGTATGTTCCTTCCTGTCCTACAACACATTCAGTAATGTAGCGTTTAGGAGGATTATGATAAATTGGTGGTGTAATGATAGCGCAGTGATATCCTGGGTGAAAGAAAAGCCTAGATAGCCCTGCTGGCGGGACTGGTTCGAGTGCCACAGTCCTTACACATTTTGGAGGTCTCCAATGCAGTATGGTGCAAAAGAACACCTTCAGTGGAAGTACGACATGAAGCACTGAACCAAAACAAGCTGCTCTCTGGGAAGCAAGCACTGAGGATGATGGACCAAACCACCGCGATGGCCTTGCAGGACTACCCCCACATTCAGCAAGGGGCACGTAAAGCCTCTGACTGACACATGGTGTTTTCCACATACCTCTGCCATTTATGAACCAGCGCTGAAGAGGGACCTCCAGAGTTAATTTAAAGCCAATGGGGCTTATCAACTTGTACCCAGTGCCGTGCAAGACGTAAGTATGGCTGCACCATTTTGAGGCCAGCACTGGCTCTGAGAGGAGCACAGACACATGCCTTTGGCACTGTGCCTGCACTAATAAATGGTGGCTTGGGTGGTTCAGGTCTGGATCTCTCATCACCTACTGCATGGTTTATGGGTAAAATCCAACCATTGATAATGGTGAATTGACTGTACTGCTAAAGAACTTTTTCTCCCACATGCACTGTATCGAACTATTTGCCACACTTACATAAAGAAATTGAAATCTCCACATGGAGGCCAGATAGAATTGCAGCAGATGCAGAAATCACTGCTCTACAATGTAGAAGAATTTCCAACAGCTGCCAATCACCAATTTATAGTCAGCTGTTATTAAGATTTACAAGGAAGATCTCGACACTCTCATTGACAGCTCGACTGTATAGTTCACAAGCACACTTTCTACCTTCTTTAGGTGGGACCTTTGAGTGAAACACTTCAAAACACAGGATCTCATCATCCAGGAACATGGTTGAGGATTGTTCAAGGTGACAGTGAATACCTGTAGAATACACCAGGTGCCAGGTGTAAAGAGTTGTAACAACTCCTGCATCAAGTGTGGAGTATAGACTGGATGCTGAATGGTTACCATCGTCCCTTGATTCGGGGGATTTGGCATAGGTGAGACAGGGAGGTTGATAATCTTGTTTTCCTGAAGTTTTCTGTGGAAGAACATTATAAAACTTATTCTTCAAAGCACTCAGTTTCCTATGCCTCACTTAGGTGGCATAAAAGCTGTACAGACTGGGCATACCCTCGGGGGTAGACCTGCAGCCTTTGGAAGTCTGAGAATGGCATAGAATTGATATGGCAGGATTGCACCAAGAATGGATGATGTTCCCTGTGGGACCATCGCCAATTGGCTTTTCTTATCTGCTGAAGGGGTGTTTGGAGGTCAGACTGCCGGAACAACATTAGACGTTCTTTATATTAAACAGAAATATGCTGCAGCAGTTTCTTTCTTCTTTGGACTCTGCCTCATGCCATCACATAAATAACAGGCTTGCTACTTGCATATGCCAGCATATCCTTTGTATGTATAATTTTGAAAGGGGCTGTTGCATTTCTTTGTCAACAAGCTAATAACCATGGACTTCATTCATGCACAGGTATAAGTCTCTTAAGGTAGGGCAGGAAACATAGAATGATACTTTTACCTTTAGCTCAAAGAAGTACAAGAAAAGAAAAAAAATGTGGAGTATTTTCAACATGATGCATTTTTATTCATTGTTATCTGTGGAATTCAAGTGGAGAAGGTCACTCACACGGCAGAGAAAAAAATTACTGCACAATTAATTTTAGCTGATGTTATCTAAGTGGCACACTTCTAATCTAAGGCAGTTTCCTAGGCTCTATACTCAATGGAGATAGAAGGCAACACCCAGTACGGGCAGGATCAGTGACCCTCTGAAGACAACCCTTTCTGCTGACTACAGAGGTAGTTCGAATTACGAGTGTAATTAAAATGCTTAGCTTTTATGCAGTTGAGGTTATAAGATGCAAAACTTTCTCCAAGTATTTATCACCTGCAATATTCAGGAGTTATGTGTAGCATGCCAGTTTGCTTGGGTTCCCTTCCCATTTCAGATAACGTTTTCTGTCAAGATTAGAATATACCAGATCATAAAGGATTATAGAGACCATAACCTTTGTGTTTCTCTGAACACACATAATTTGGGTGCCTTTTCCTTTCATTTCTATGAAAATTATGGGCCATTAATGCATTAAAGAGGGGGAACCAGTCCTGGATTTCAACACAACATTCATCAATACCTGGCAGAACAATGGCTGAGCAATGTCTGTTGTTTGGTATAAGCCCCTGCTTAACAGACTAGGGATAAGAGCCATGAAGCAAGCAGACACTCTTGGCTTCTTGTATCCTCAGAAGTGTGATTCAAAAGCAGTGACTGGTTCACTGCACTATTGTTCAAAGATTAAGGCAAACAGAACAAAGAAGCAGCAAGGTCATCCAGTCCATCAGAGAAGGCACACTTTCCACAGTGTGTTTCTGAGTGTTTTGTCCGATCTCATTTTAAAAGTCTCATGCTGGGGGGGTTATACCAGCTCTTTTGGGAGTTTGCACCAGTCTAATAATAGATCTTCCTCTCAGAAAAAGGTTCCTTGGTATTTACCCTGTTATTCTTTGCATTGTATTATTATGTTGCTATGATCACCTCTTAGATAATTTCAATAATCTTTCCTTCAAATTCGGACTTTTCATATACACAACCTCCACTTCATGTTATAGACAACATTTCAAACTGCTTAGAATGCTGCAAAGACAAAGAAACCTTGATGCAAAGCTCAAGAAGTGAACTCAAGCTCACGTGAGAAAAATGGATACATGGATTTCTGTTCTGGGCAAGTATCAAAAGCTTCTTCCCATCCGCAAATCCAGCATTAGCTGGAGGAGTAAAGGACATTTCCTCAGGTGCCTCCAGCTACAGAAGCCTCATATCATTTATCTGACCAAGCTAGTTCTCTGCATTCCAGATGTTTTTTTCTTAATGTGACCTTATGCTTTCTTGAAGCCCTTTCTGTTTTCCAGTCCTGTTTTGACATAACAAGTGTCCGCCACTGAGTATTTTGTCATAAATACAGTTACGGAAAACAGAAGCCTCCATTCACATGAGCATCACTAGTGTTTCTGTGACACCTAGAGCTCTCATGCCATTGTGCAATGTGTTGTAAATGGAAAACATGGTCCCTGTCTCATAATTAAATGATTCATTGATACAAGGGAGCCTTAGACAGTGTAGCATGATCATTTTCATTAACCCGTTGATGACTCCCTCAATCTGGATGCATTTTCTCATTAGGCATCAATTATCTCAATATTGTCAATTGAAAACTGGCCAAGATTTGATTCATTTTTTTGGTACTAATTTAAAGGAAACAGGGAGTCATAACACTTGTTATCTCAAAACATGTTCCATGAGTGGCAAAAGTTTTGCCAAAACTAGACTTACAGTGAAAATCAGAGGCACTATTTCAGGTGAGGGAAAAAGCTGTTAAATCAAATTAGCTTCAAGTGGAAACAAGGGAAAGCAAACCAGAGGAAGACAGAATGAGAGGACTTCTAAGTATCAAAATACAATGAAAAAGAAATAGAAATGTAAGTGGAGAAATGAAAACATAACATTTTTAATTTGAGGCTTGTGAGGATTGAATGTATTTAATACAATTCTTACCACCATAAAAGTTCTAACTTACAAAAAAGTTGCCACCGTTAGGGAAAATTATCATAGGAGGAAGTATATGGTAGGTTTAGAAATTCACACACCCACATGTTCTTCCTCTGTCCCTCCACCCCAATTGTGTCTGTCATTTTTCTCATAGAACTGAATTTATTTTGCTTTCTTGATCTGTATCTGGTCATGATCTTGGCTGGAGTAAATTTCATGTTTTGGCTTCATGCCCCCTATGTTGAGAGTAGATGTGTCCCACTCAGAAGCTCACTAGGATGAAGCTGATCAGTGTTTAACTCACCCTAAATTCATTGACTCTTCTGATGTATAGATTTTTTATCCCACAAACCGCCATATCGTGCTTTCCATTTCCACCACACCACCTTTTTCTGCTCTTCCCTGTTCTAGTAATTCTGAGCAGGTTTTCATGCAGCCAAAGCAGCTACATCTTCCTTGTATACTGTTTTTATTGACAATTGAGTCTGGTGCCACTCTTCCTGTGGTATGGGGGGAGATAAGGTTCTTGATGCCAATCGGTTGTTCTACATAGGAGATACAACATTCCTCTGACAAATATTTGACTAACCTTTCTCTCGGCCATATATATCTCAGCAAACCACTATAAAATCCCATGGCCTACCAGATCCATGTGACATTTCAGGAAGAGTACTTACCAGAAATTTTAGGGCGGGCAGGGGGGGAGAAAGGAAAGAAAACCAAATTACGAGCTAAAATTTCAGCTGGTATGAATTAACAAAGCTTCACTGAAATCAAGAGCTATATCATTTTACCTTGGTTAAGAATTAGGTCACAGAAGCTTATATTCCCAGAACCTCTCCCGGTATAACTTTTAGTATTGAGAATTGTTTCAATCAGGCGATGATTTGGCAGCAAGTTTAGCCACTTAATGTGTTCAATGTAGAAAGTTATATGTAAAAAGCCAGATGAAGGCAATGCACACCGATGTTTCCAGGGAATTAGTGCAACTCTTTCATCTTTGGGGAAGACCTGAGTTTTAAACAGGCTAGCTCTTTACTGACTTCATATGAATATCTTAATCTCAGCTTGATTGGCAATCTTTTGTAAAGGGATCACTCTTGGAGGATGAAAGCAAAGGAGAAATTTCTTCAGAAACCAAAAGAGGTGGGCAGGAAGCCAGCTGGTGGGAAAGTTGGAGAAGATAAATTAAATGGAAGTTGCTTCAATGGCAGCCACTGAGCAGCTCATAGCAACCAGCATCAAGAGTGATGTACCAATTGGGGATAGTGCTGCTCAGTTTAAACCCAATTAAAACTCTGATTGGAATGATGATTTTTGGCATTTTCCCAGACCATTAATGTTGGGATAGGAAGGAAGACTTGAGATTTAGGCAATTAGTCCCAAACACATATGGGCATGCCTCAGGAACCAGCTGCCCTCACCGCACCGTGGGCTGATGTCTGGGACATGGTGACAATGAAGATCTAAAATGAGAGGCACTATCAAAAATTGCAGAGAAGGAACTGACTAACAGGGAGATGACAACGGCCTGTGCAGAAAGGGGAACTGTTGGGCTGTAGAGAGTATTTTTGGAGTTCCTCAAGGATTGGTCTCAGGACTGATGTGACAATAATTTCATTAATAACATTACCACAAAAAGAAGTCTGCTGTAAATGGAATTTGCTGATGAGAAGTTTAAAATATCCAACATTATCAAAGCAGAGAAGGATGAGGAAATCATGCAGAAAGCACCAGATAATGTCAGTGATGGGAGTAAGAGTGACTTTCAACAGGCAGAACAAGTTTGGCAGGCTTGGAGCAAACTGATCAAGTTGAAGATGTCCCTGCTCATTGTAGAGGAGGTTGGACAAGATGACCTTTAAAGGTCCCTTCCAACTGAAAATATTCTATGATTCCCTTAAAAGTCAAAGAGAAAAGGATATGTGGATTGATGGCATGAGTGTATTAAAGCAAATCTGTGATAATACGGATCCTGCTAAGTTTCTTGCTCGCCAGTCCGAAGGAATAGATGATCTGATCAGTTAAGTTGGCCTCCGCACCAGCGCTGACCTGACTTGCAAAGTCACAAATATGTATAATATTTATTTCCTTTTTCAGTATCACCCCAGTGAAGAGCAGACAACCGGCACAGGGCAGGGTCTGGCTGCTGGGCACTTTGGAGGGACCCGGGGGATGCTGCAGCCGGTGGCCTCCACTCCTCAGACTATATGGGACAGGCTGGTGGGTACAGGAGAAGGAACAAATAGTATGGGACAGACAGACGGGCCTCCTTTATGTACGCTCTCTGATGTCCCCAGCAAGGTAATACCGCACAGCCAGTGAGTCAGAAAATGATGCTCCAGAGGCGGGGATGGGAATCAGACTTTCTGCCTGTGAGGGTGGCTCTGAAAGCCGTGGCTAGGGCTGCCAGCAGGCTGAATCCCAGAAACTCCACTCAGGTGTCCATCGCTAATCCCTGCTGTCTGAGCTGTCATACCCATTGGCAGTCTCACAGGGGTCAACAATCAAAAATTTGGCTGAGAAGCAGGCAAATCCCAGGGCACCCACATGAACGACTTATCCTGTGAGCCGGACACACACGTGCTGCAGGGATGGGCATCTTAGAGATGCTTGTTGATACCACCCAACACGCTCATTTGGGATGCGAGAGACTCAGACAAATGCAGTATCTGAGAGAAAAGCAGCTCTGCCAGGTGTACAGGAGCCTCCATTCTGGGACACAGACACAAAGCCACACCTGCAGTCTCCCATCAGGCAGAATAAATCGTAGTTTTGGATCATAGCCCTTGGGCTTTAGTACAAGCTAGCAGATCCAACCCTGGAGTGTTTTCCCCTAGGGTTATAAAACACAGAGGGGTTATTTTTTGTTCTGCACAACTGTTTTTTTGGCACCAGCATTGGTACTTTTATTAAGCAAATAATTTAAAATGTGATTTTTGCGGGTGATTCACACCAGGCTTTTCAGAGACTTTGTGCCAATACCTCTTAAGTTAAAAATTACAGACACCAAGATCTACAGGCTGAATTTTGCAGAAGCAAGAGGAAAAAAAAATCAAGACTATCATTTAAACTCCAGGGAAATTAATCCAAGGTCCATAGATTTCCCACTCTCCACTGCTTCTTGCGAACAAGACAAATATGCCTGAGCAGTTAACATCTCACTACCTGAATAAGTGAAATTGCTCCTTACAAGCCTAAAGCTTCCACTAAGAGAGAGCAAAAGTGAAAAAAAGAACATTTAAAACTACTGCTGGAAACAAATGCTAAGACTTACTTGGCTCAGGATTTTCAGACTATCCATTAAATCAACAGAGACACACTTGCAGGTTCCTATTTAGCCAAACACCCCTAACCTTAAAATACTCAAACATAAAAGTTTGTTCAGGCCATTCCCAGTAAAGATTTTATCAAAACTTAAAATGTCTTACACTGCTGGTAAATTTATTACTCAGAGAGTCTACTTGTCTGGTTTCTTGTCAGCCTACAGAGGTTTTTTGTTGGTTGTTTTTTTTTGACAGTATAGTAACATTTTCTTTCTTCAATGCTTCATTAACTCATC
This sequence comes from Calidris pugnax, assembly GCF_001431845.1. Classification (NCBI taxonomy): domain Eukaryota; kingdom Metazoa; phylum Chordata; class Aves; order Charadriiformes; family Scolopacidae; genus Calidris; species Calidris pugnax. The sequence continues at coordinate 21,638,510 of NW_015094509.1, read as the reverse complement.
TTACTCATGCAATTCTCCCCATTTTATTTCATGTAAATCAAATTACTCATCAACTCTGTAATGCCATCCGTGTACAAAGAGCCTTCTATAAAAAAAAAAACACATAGTAAAAAACTCAAAACTAATACTTATGCAGGTAAAATGGATTTTTTGAGAACTATTCATAAGAAGTATATAAAGGTAAATGTTCTTATGAGGATAGAAGGACTCAGAAAGAATTTTAACAGGACTAGATCCTCTCGTGTGTGCCTGAGGTAAGGTGGCCAGGAAATGTTTTCCAAACCAGGGGATTTTTGCCGTACTATACCCTTTTTTTTTTTTTTCTTTCTTTCTTTTGGCAAGTGTGGCTAATGGTACTCACACTTCAGTGCCTTAGTTCATCTGCTAAGTATTCCCCTATTGAAAAGATGTGCCATAAGCAGAATATTCTGTTTATTCACCAGAATTGGCAGATGAACTGCAAGCAGTTTGCAGCTTCACATGTGAGTATTTTCTCATTCCCTGCAAGATGAAAAGTGACAGCAGAAGCAAGCAGCTGGGTCACTGGTGCAGACTTGAATTTATCTGTGCGAAAGAGGTTTCAGTGAGAGGTTTGCAGTCACTCACAGCCATAGACAACGAAGGTGCACAGGCCAGGTGGAAGGGGGGTGAAAGCTCAGAAGCAGGGTGCTAGGAGAGGACTTGGGGTCACAAAGATGAAGCTCATGCCCTGTCAGAGATCTTCTCCTCATGGGCTGGTTATCTCCCTACTTCTCACTGAGAACAAGCTTTTCCTTGAATGTATGGGGTGTAGGGAAGAGAGGTGGAAAGCAGGGGGTTGTGAGGATCAGTGCATTAAACACCCTTGTAAATCACAGTTACAATGTCTGAAAAAAAGCAGCTCAGCTATAAAAAACACTTTTTCACTATTAATCCTGTTATACCTCAGGTGACTGATACTCAGACGCATAGATGCACGTGCGTATGCTCACAATTAATTATATTTAAATGTCTCGTTTTACCACTGCTTTTTATCCTAGCATTAAGGTACAGTCAAATACTAAGCACAAACCACTGCAACAGACAACATTAAAGCAACAAGACAGCAAATGGCTGAATGCTGAGCGAGGAGACAAGAGAGAACTGTAAATTGTACCCAGCAAACCCTCAGGGATCTTCCCCCAGCACGATCAGTAGCAGATTAGCCCTCTGAGCAGAAGGAATTTCTTCCAGGACAGACAGGCAGCATCAGCTGAGATTTATTTCTCATAAACAGAGTATACAGTAAAAGGCTTCCAAATGTTACTACATAACCAGCAAAACTGGTGACTTGTAGGATTGTCTCATATACTGGAAGTGATGAGAGAGGGTTTTTACAATGTGCAGGCTAACCCAGGGAGCAAGCGTTGAAGCAATATCAGTATGATGAGACAAGAGAAGGAACATCTGTGAGAAATATTACAAATAAATAAATAAAAAAAAACCAGCTGATCAAAATCTCAGGGAGAAACGTGGTCCCAATTTCATTAAAAAGAAGCTTTCACCTGCAACTAATGCCCTTGCTTGCAAAAGCCTTTTGGTTTTAACAGAGAAAGCAAGCTGGACTTTGAAAAGATCACTGCTCACAGCAGGGAGGGCACTAATTAGCCAGCAGGGACCCTGGGGAGTAGATCTGTGTATAGTTGTGAAGCTCAGCATTGCTTTCTAAATTTTCTGTCAGTCTGAAGTGAGGTAGGATGCGTAGCCAGGAGCGGTCTTTTCTCACAGTATCACTGCTTTTGGCAGCGTCTGAAACTGGGAAGGACAGCGGTTTGTGAGAGTTTAAAAATTATCTTCCAGGTTTTGACCACACAATTTAGTTTTTCATTCTGCGTTGCATTTCCAACAGTTTAGCCAGGAATGAAACCGGCTGTGGATAGCATACTAGCTGGGGCTAGCGAGCCCTCAGCACGGTTCATTCTCCAGCCTCCGCTCCCAAGGCCTTCACTGAGCCAATTCAAGGAAAAAAAAAGTGACGGGGGGAAATTTCAACATCTTCTACCCCAGTCCTTGCCTGTGATTTGTCCTTGAAATGCACACACTGGCATAAGAGTAATCCAGAGCCAAGCACCTGACACATCTCTAATTAGCACTGTTCTTGCAATTTTACTTTGGATTTTTCCCCTGTGAAATCATTCTTTTTTGAGTCAGAACACTCGTTGCATCTTAAAGCTGCTCCTACTGCATTTGCTCAAGATTATTTGTTTCTACCTGATCACATCTAAACACCCTTGTAACGGGTGGTAGAAGTGTTCTTTCAGTCCAGAGGAAATGTTCAGATAACCAGGAATTTACTGCAAAATGCTGCTCTCCGTTCCTCTTACTCATTCTTTTACATGATTGCAGCTGAGTGGGGTGGAAATTTGCAGAAGGTAAATGCTGAGCAAAGCTGTCTCCTTGCACTAACCTCATTTTCACAAGAGAAATCTTTCTGAACTTTTAGCAGACCTACTTTATGGTTTGGTGTTGTCCTTTTAGCTCTTCTTACCCAAACAGGTCAAAACCTCCTCTGTAAGAACCTGATCCTGCGTTGATATCGGCTCCTGGGAATCACACCCACCCCAGAAGCCCCACTTTTAGTGCGAATAAGGCATAACAAAGCTGTTTTTTCCAACAGCTCAGTGAAATACAAGTACCTTACAAGCAGGAGGCACAGATTATCCCCGTGAACAAAGCTTTTTTGGAGCTCTGGCAGCTCCAGGGTCCTCTTCACATGAAGGAAGCCCAGGAGAAAGTGTTACAGGACAGTTAGGTTCAGGCAGTCTTGCTAGCTCAGTGCCAGCATCACCACCAGGCTGGGAAGAAAGTGGGGACGCAGGAAGGGATGAAGGCATGGGCAATTTCTCAGGAGAGGCTTGGCTGTAAAAAAAGTCAGTAGCTGCCCAGACTGATGCACTTTATCAGTATGTGTATAAGGTCCATTTATACCTATCCACCCCCAATTAAAGATGGGTGTCTTTTTCCTAGACAACATGCACCTGTCCACAAGTAGGGGGGATGGAGAGAGTGAGTGCTCTCATTGAGTGATGGCATTCATATTAGGGTGGAGAGAACCTCATTTGGGCCCCACAGGTGAGTGATGCTCAAAATCTGTGGGACAGCAAGAGCTTGCAGAGCAGGCTGCATCCCATACGTTGGTGGTTGGTCTGTAATACTGGGAAAGTTGGGATCCTACAGGGACTGCAGATTTCTATGGAGTCGATAGAAGAAACCAAAGGAAAACAAGTCTGTTTCCTCTAGGATTTAAATTCCTACCTGGGGACCCTCACCTCTTGGTAAAATAAGAGGAATCATCATGTGGAAATGGACCAAAACCTGCAGAGACATGTCATACCACGAGATGTAGGACAGAGAAATTTTTTTTTTGCACTTTTCTATGCATGCTCCACTGAGGGAACACAGTATTTTAACTGTATCTTGAAGAGCCTCAATTAGAGTTTCACTCTTGCCTTCCACTTGTGATGTCTTCCCACCCTGCCTTGACATCACCTCCAGCTGTGTCTGCTGCACTTCCCTTGCCATGGTGCTCTGCCCAGCTGTGCAGATAACAGCCAGACAAAGGCAGCCAGAGGGCCACAGGCAGCCTCTCTTTCTGAATACATATTACACGGCTGAAGTCACAGGGTGAAGTTTACACCTGTTTTCCTGCGTCAGGAAAAAGCAGGCACTTGCACTGGCCTCAGGACACTCGGGAGGCTGCAGGAGGTCTCTGACGCTTCTCCTAATATCTTATCTATCGTGTTAATTTGGCTTTGTGCAAGAGGGGTTAATGAAGCTCTTGGAAAATAGGTGGTGTGGGGTTATTGCGCAAGGACCTGCAGTCCTTTCTTGTCAGAGGAGAGCTGTCTGCTTCCTTCTGCCTCTCCATATTCTTCTGGGTTGCATAGCTATGAACAGGGATAAGATGTGAGAACATCGTAAACCAAATTCTCGGCTGTGCTTTTGCAACTGCTGTGCGGTAACCTTTGTTGAGATTTCCCAGTGGCAGGAGAACACCCAGTATTGCATCATCCCAAATAATTCCTAACTCCAGGAATGCACTGGGAATGTGCCCTGAACAAGCCCATACCCTGCTGCTGCAATAGGGTCACTGAACTGAGGTTGCTCTGATTTGTTGCCGTGAGTCAAATTATCCATCTGGTGCAGGGATCTAGAAAACACAGGCATGTGAGCTTCACTAAACTATTCAGTCTTCATGAATGTTGGCCAAAGTGAGGTGTCTGAATCCTGAAGTCCCATAGGTATTACAAAGAATATTTCAAACTGCCTTTGAACTCACCACAGGGGGAAGTTACTGAGATCTGCTCCCCTTTTTGTTGGAGGTCTGAGGTCTGCAGATTGCAACCATGGAGGGCAGAAAAGCCCAGCCACAGAAAGGAAAAGTGTTGGATTCCCATAATATCCTAAATATATGTCAGATATAAGCTATTTTATGCCTCTTATGTCTTCCTATATAAAGTCTGAAGTAATAACAGAATTGTAATTTCAACATTCCACAAGACCATGTAGTTTCCAAAGCACTGGCAAGAGGTGTAAACGTTTCTCTACACAAGTCCAGTGCAGCTGTAAACAAAATTAAATGTACCTGGAACAGGAACCACAACAAGCAGCAACAGGGCTACGTCCCTGGCTGTTTGCTTTAGCGAGGTGGTACAATCAGAAAGGCTGTAATTTGTGATTTAGTTGTTCTGTAATATAAGCACCAAAGGAGAGCTTTGATACCAGAATTACAGGTCATTTTCCCCTTACAGTCTCCTGTGCCCATGGTGTAAATCTACAGCCATTCTAAAACCGGTTATTATTCGGCTTCATGAAGACTTGATGATTAAATTGTCATCTGTGACACAGAAATCAAAAATAGATAAGAAGTACTAGTTCGGCCTCTACATTCCCTTTCTGTAGCAGGGGCCTTCCCTACCACGCATCGTACAGCAGTCTTCTTAGCTGATTTTTTGAAGGACAAATAAAACATAGATCTATGAAATTGCAGGTGGTTCTGGCGTTTTCACTTCATTTGTCATCTTTGTGCCACATACAATCCTGCTGTCATTTATCCCTGCTTAATATATGGGTAAGATATCCCTATTTAATATCTCCACCTTTAGCGTGGGCCCCTCTGGTTGATAACTTAAAAGGCTGATGAAGTGGCTGTGGACAGAAATAACGTCAGCATCCACATAGGCCACAACACTCCATTCTGATATGAATTTTAATTATTCACATAATTCAATTTCCTTGACTCAGATAACACATTTTTTGGCATCGTGACTCTCAGAACAGCATGATGCTCGCTAGGCTCAGGCTCACCTTTGCCAGGCAGAGATGGCCTGTCAAGTCTATAACCTCTGCCGAAGTGGCCGCCGAGTCACAAGGTCATTAGTAAGAGTTTGCCCACACGCCACACAGTGAGTCATATTTAATAGCCCATCTGCTGTCAACACTTCATAAAATATTTTCTTATTATTTCTCCTTCCTGTTCCATTCCTAAGGAGCAAAGCAACCCTCAGCGGATCTGTAACTTCCAGAACCCATTTTTGCAAATAAAAGAGCAGAAACATAGTTGTTGCCTTCCCCACAGCCCCCAAAAGCCTGATACTTCTTATCATTCTTGCTGACATTTTAATAATGCTGGCTGCTGTTAGGGATCAGCATTAGGATTCCTAGTCACAAACCAGGGCCTGATTTTACTGGGCACTGTAAAGACACAGCAGAAAAGCTGCACCCCAAACGGCCACAGACTAAATACATTCACAGGGCAATTCCCTTCTCACTCGGCATGGATTCCCCTGAGGGACCAGCCTCACAGATCTCGCTGCTGCCTTTAACTAGCCTTTATGGGGACCTGCTCTTTCTGAATACCTAATTCCTCATTCTTTCCCTTTATTTTCATGCTCAGAACTAAGGTAAAAGTATTTTATGGCTGTCTCTATTTCTGTCTTTTTTTTTTTTTTAATGAAATAAACTGTCTTGCATTTCTAAAGCTAGCTAAGCAGCAACATCTTTTACAGAAACTCTGTCTTCATCCCTCCTTTTTATGCTGTGTAAGTCCCATTAGTCATTTTGAAATTTTGTAGCTCCATTTTGTTGTCTGTTGAGGTTTTTTTCCTGGAGGATCTGAAGGGGACAGGCAGGAGAGGTTATTATGAATAAACTGATAATTTTTGGAACTCATTAAATATGCCAGCAATTATTAATAATTAATGGCAACAGGGGTATATTCCCCTCCTCCCCGAGAAGCCAAGAATGCTCTTTAATAGCTGTACAGTAACCCTTTGAAAATAGACAATGAATCTCCTCCTTAGGGTAACAGTAAATGATCTGGGTTGACGCTTTCCGTTCCTCTTCCATTGCAGTTTGCATTTAACAAGAACTTTAAAGAGAAAGGATTTGCTTTCTAGTCGGTTAATATTATGCTTACTTCATCTCTGCAAATGCCTCGAAGTCTAAGCGGCAGATGTCACACAGGACATCCTCTCTGGAAACCTTTTTGCTCATTTCAGCGGGTGATGAAGCCGCATTGCAAATGCCAACAGCTTTCCGTTGAAGAAGTCTTCGGAGACACCAGCTCCTGAAACTTTGCAGCATCTCCTCGCAGCAACCAAGACACCTTTCCCCTGCCACGGAGGAGAAAGGTGAAGAGGAAAGAGTCACTTACAGAAGACTGTAGGAGCCTCAAAGCCAGAGGATCAGAAGTAAAAATGAGGGCAACCAGCTTCCTGACAGTGGCAGCTTGGATATTCTGCCGACTGTTGGGCAACACCAATCCCGGTGGCAGCGGTCACGTCCTCCACCTTCTCCTTCCACTCTGGACCAAACCAGTCTCTCGTGGCATGCTGCTGGGAGAAATGCATTCAATTTTTATTCACCAGTGGGTGATACAGCCACAGCAAAGGAGGAATCTGAAGTGCAGGATGAAGCAATCTCACTTTGAACGCATGAGACTCAGAAGGTCTGCTTATACTGCATTGCAATGAATATTGCTTGTTTCGATCTTATACGACTTTTAGCTGTTTACCCACAGGCAAAGGGCTGAATTCTCCTGGTCGCGAAAATAAAAGTAAAATAAGTGAGAGAAGAAAACAAAAGGGAAAATTAGCTAATGATCAGTGTATTTTTACAGGAAGTCAGAGTTTTGTGTGAGGATTTTATTTTTTTTTTGTGTCAGATGAAGAATTTAGATTGCAGGTTAATAATACTAGTGAAATTTAACAGATTTTTAATTTAATACAGATAGAGGTTGTGCATCCTTCCAGTTCCAGTAACAGAGGATCCGCCTATGCAAAAATTTAAGGATATGGAACAGAACTCAGTAGTTTATGGCTGGAGCAGTCAGGTCTTGCATGTATAAACCACTTCTACTGTCCTTTGCATCTGTTCTGCATTTTACACTTTAACACATAAATTAGAGTTGTTTTTCCTTATTCCCATGAAAAACAAATGCAAAACTGGGACATTACAGCCATACAGAGGAGAGGAAAAGGTCGGGGCGGGGGGAAACACAAACCAAAGAACCAATTAAAGACAAAGTAGTATTTGGTGGACTTGTTTGGCAGGAAAAGTCATGGTTTCACCTGTACATAAAGAGGAAGAACAGTCTGATTTGCTTTAACTGAAAATAAGAAGACTTGAACTTTCAATATTTCCAACTAAAATACAGTTTAATTTCTGGCGACTGATGAAAAATGGGGTGGGGATTTTTTTCCTAGTTTTTTTGATTTTAGGATGTAGACTAGTGCAATTGCCTGTATGTGTCCGTCAAATGATGCATCACCAATCTTAACAGCAATTTTACCATATTGCATAAAATGGCAAAGAGGAAGGAAATGTTCATCTAGAGAAGTGACAGCAATAAAAGATGGAGATTCTGCCTTGAGTTTACAACATGGAGAAATAAATTCAGCTTGTTCTAAAAGATGGGGTGCAGGCAGTTGTGATCCTCCATACTGAATCAAATTGTGCTTGGGAGTTGGACTGATGCTCAGTTTTGCAGAAGCAGAATAGATCCATGTTTTCATAAAGGACAAAGAAGAGGGGGAAGCACTTGGCAATATTTGGTGTCCATGCTCTGGACTGAGGGGAGTAGATTAGACAAAAGTGTCAGGTTACTACTTTGTAAGTGTTCCTGAAGCCAAGGGGAAGGTTGAAATTAGCAGCAAATCCACCCAATCTGCACATTTTGGCGACTTGTACAAAGCAGAGGATGTGAGCCCTGCGGCAGCTCTGTGGGAAATGGTTTTCCCAAACCACTTCCACTTTTGTGATTTCTCCTGTTTCACACCATGGACAAGTCTGTGACCTCTAGAAGATTTTCTCAGACCTCTGAGAGCCACCCATCTCGGAAGAGTCAATAATCTGGTGGGCAGGGCCTTCATGCTGGACAAAGGTGACCACAGTTCAAGTCCCTTCTTGATCTCGATCAGGAGCTGGATCTCAGGTTTTCCATGTGTTAAGCAAGTCCCATAAGTACCAATCTGTTGGCTGTCCTGGGCAGGGCAAAATTAGTTAGCTAAAAGAATACAACCTCAAATCTAGACTTTTAGTGAAAAGCACAGAAGATTGAAACCTTAGGGAGCTGGTAGGGAAATTAGTGCAGCTAGGAGAGATTTTAGTCTGGGGAGACTTTCTTTTATGGATTGGTGAAACAAATTGCATTTGTACAGCCCACATGAGCTTCAGGGGGGAAGAAACGGTTATGTGTGAACAAAAAAAGCATCAAATTGACTGGGAGAAGAGAAAGACAACCACTTCTGCAGCAGGCAGCCCCAGGAAAATGGGAAGAAAGGAAAAGAATATGAGCTATACACTGCAAAGCTCCAGAGAGTAAGGGGAAATAGCATGAAAAGAAACCAAAAAGAAAAAGAATATGAAGCTTTAAATTAAATGGAAAAAGTAAAATTATGAAAGAGGTCTCCACATGAAAATGGGCAGAGGTGGTGACTTAGGGGAAGTTCAGAGGATTTCATCTGTAAACAAATGTAAGAGATTTCAGAAAGCAAATAAGGAACTAATAGTAGCAGCAGGAGATACACAGAGAGGAGTGTTTCAACATCACGAGCATAACCAAATCAGAGCGAGGAAGTGAAAGTCCAAGGGGATGGGTGATCAGGGTGGGGAGCAATGTAGCAGCTAATAGCAGCTTTCTGATTTTAGCCTGGCAAAATTGAGATATCAGGTCTTGCAGACTTTTGAGTTCATCTGCATGTCGGACCTGCACAGCAGGTCTGCATCACCTTCATTGTCACCAAAAATCTGTCCCAAGTTCCCAGAAACTGTGTCTACGTGCCCTGCCTGGGAAAATCACTATCAACTTACAGGATCCAGTTTCCACCAAAAAAAGAGTTGGAAAGAGTCTTTGGAGGTCTCCTAGTTCATTGTCCTGATCAAAACAAAGTTGTCCACATCTTGTTCATTCCTGACAGATGTTTGTCTGGTCCGTATGTTTCCTTACGTATTTCCATCCAAATTAAGTCGTTGCTGTAGTGAGACTGCATCAATTTTTAATAAATAAATCTGTTCAAAACCTACATCTAGCTCTTCCCAGAAACTTGTCATCTCTACAGGTTGAGTGAGGAGCCAAGTCCCCCGCTGGGCTGCAGGAGGCTGACCCTATTTCTTTGTGGATGGGAATGAAGCTGTGAACAGCGAAGAGTCTTGTGTTAAGCACAGTTTTGTTCCTTGCAGTATGGATTTAATTCATTCACACACACACTCACCGTACAAAGAGCAATCTGAAGGTCTGTGTGCTGTACAAAAAGGTTGGGTTTTTCCCCCCAAAAATACATAAGTATTGCCTTAAAAGTGCTCCAGTTTAATCTGAACGTGAGAGTGCATGGTGTCACATTGCTGGGTGCTGGAGAACTACACACCACAGCCTTGGGCAGAGGGAACAGCCATGGCATCGTGCAGCTTCTCCTCCAGCCTCCACCAGCTGCAGTGTTCACACCTCACCTCCTTTGTTCTACTGGCACTTTTAAGCCTCTCCAAACCCTTTGCTCCCCACTTGCGGGGACTGTGGGACAGATTTCCATAGGATGCCACAGCTGTGGAGGGTCTGGGCAGTGTCAGCAGGGAGTCAGGCAGTGTCAGGGCTCTGTGGCATGAGTCAGCCGAGCTGGTGTGGCTGCCCCGACTCACCGCACTTTCACCAATGCTGTCCCACAGCAGCAGCTACTCAACTGACCCAGCACTAGGTCTTGTGTAACCAGCCGCAGCACAAAATGTTCACACTGAGCAACACCACACTGCCAGTTGCCAAATGTTTATTGTATAAGCCTGGGCTAACCATAACAGGAACCCAGCTTGGCCAAAGACGAATCAAAAAGATGCTTAGCTTGGGACGGGAGCCAAGTCAATTATTTTGTAAACAAGTTTGGTGCTCTTCCTGAAAATGGAGGTCAGATCCTCATTTGGTGTAAATGGGTATGGCTTAACCTGATCATAGAATCATAGAATGGTCCAGGCCAGAAGGGACATCCAAAGGTCATCTAGTCTGACCTCCCTGCAGACAGCAGGGACACCCCCAACTAGACCAGGTTGCCCAGGGCCTTGCCTAATCTCAAAGAGCAGGTCAGGAGAAGCAGCCAGGAGATAAAGTCACTTTATAAAATTTATAACAGCACTGTCTAGTGCTGTTCAGAAGGCCAAGCACAAGTTCCTCAGGCTCTTCCCTATTGACTGCTGGACCAGTCCTGTATCAGGACTTGTATTTCCATTCCTGACATTGACTGTAACAGTCAGCTACCAATGGCAGTACGTTAGCAGCTGAAAAGCAAAATACCTTAAAATGTCTCCAGACTTCCGCTACTGGAGGAATGCCCCAAAAGATGATTGATACCTTTCTGTGTAGTTTGTTGCAGTAGAATATCAATGTAGGAAGGTCATCTTCATCAGACAAGATGACCCCCTCAAGCTGCTCCTAAAGACCACCAAGGAGGTGTCAGAAGCTGGAAAGAACCTCCAATGCCTGGTGACATGACAGGCAGGGGAAGGAGGCAGTGGAAGAAGAGCCAAGCTGTTGTTCTGATGTGACTCATTCATTTTCCACTTGAGTTTGTGACTGCTCTTACAGTAAAAAAAAAAAAGAGAAAGACTGCTTTGGGGCCTTACTTTAAATTTTTCTGACACAAACAGAGCTTTTCTTCTTTTCTGTTTCTTCACCTGGTGTTTCATGTCTTAGTATGAAAAAGCTGATATTGCTCTCCTGATTTTACCTCATTTGATAGCCACAGATGATTTGGTAACATTTGTTCACATTTATGCAAGACATAGTCACCAAAAACACAATGATTTTTATTCCTATTATGCCACAAATCTGGAATTTGGTCTAAACCACACTCTGGATGGAAGACATTATCTCCAAGACTTGCCTTTCTAATTCTCATTTAGGGAATTCTACTACATTTACTAGCATTCAACTAGTTTGTTTTAAACCCTTTGTTTGTTTATCTTTAATATTACCAGTGTGATAAGAAGTAATGCATTATGTTAGGGAAAAATAAGCAAACACTCTAGCAATCTGCTATAACTGTGGTCTTTTACATCTCTTCACACTTTTGTTTAGTTATCAGGAGAAATGTTATACTGGAGCCTTTTTTTTTTAACTTTTTCTGTACAATCCAATAATTTATATTCCTTTCTTGCATCCATTCATCTTCATCTGCTTTTTAAGCCAAACAGCACTGCTCTTCTGACTCTCTCCTACAGGTCTTGCCTGACTTTCACATTTTCCCATTCCCCTTTATCGAGCCGTTCTGTTTCTGCAATACTTGAGAGAGTCCCTGGCAAATGCCTGTTATTTTTATTAAATTCTCACCCTTTCCTGACTAAAGATTTATATGTCTTTTTACCCCATCCATACAGCACAACCCTTTATACATGTTTTTCTCAGACACATGGAGAAAGCCTATTTATTTCTCTAAATGGAGATCTGCACCTCTATCAAAAGGAAAAATAGCAAAGAATCACTCCCCTGCACACACACACACAACACACGGATTAATTTCAGCAAGAGCAGAGGGAAAACCTGGCAGATGGAGTTTTCCTCCCTCTGAGGCATTTTGGCTAATTTACATTCTCGTTTCAGAGCTAAAGGCTCCCACTGAAAGGCAGCCATGTGTTCCTTTTAAACAGGTACATTTGATTAAAGGCTGGACTTCTGGGGCATGATCCTGCTGCTTCTGTAGAATCAGCCCTACCAAGGATAATGAGATTACTCACAGGAGTAAAGCACCACAGAACTGAACCCTGGAGTCTCACCAATTAATAGGAGAATTTTCCCCTCTTTTCCCCTCCGCCCCTTTCTTTATTGCTCTTAAAATGCCAGGGGAGCTTCAGAGTTATAGCAATTATTGTTATGGAGAACAGGGCATAAAATGAACTGTTATTGCCTTTAAAAGAGTTGGAATCTCTTTACCTTTCAAGAGTAGGGCATAAAAATCTGTATGCAAATGAATAAATATAAATGCAAATATAATCTACACCAGGAAAAGCTGTTTTTCCCTGAGCTAAGGAAGCATAACAATAATCAGGCTCCCAACTGTAAATGGTGCTCAGTGTTTAGTAAGGGCTGTGGAAAAATTAGGCAAGGGTTTAATCCGCTTTCTCCTCTGGTTGGAGGAAACAGGTGTGGCTCCATTTGTAGGTAGCTTATTATTTTTCATTAATGTATTACAGGGATTCTCTGCCTATTTTAAGTGCTAGCAAATTTTGCTGTTCCGGCTCAGGAATACTTGCTGGCTACAGAACAACATGGACTAAGAGGTTTTAACTGTGCTGCTTTGCTCAACCTTGATGGTTTATGTGGATTTGAAGAGAGAGTAAAACACCCTTCAGCAAACAAAGGCTTCCAAGTGGATGGAAGATGAGTCCATCCTTTGTTTGCCAATCAACAAACAAGAGGGGAATTAAAAGGCAGAGTCTCTTGTCAAAGACCCCACCTTGCAACAGATATCCCTGTGGGAAGCTTCTGGGAGACACCTATCCCCAGCCACATGGGGCAACTGTGGTTTATACCACTGAGACCATGTTAGTGGTGGAGCTCCCTGAACAAGCATCTACATCAAATCACAACTCATCACTGAGACAAACAGTGACTGAACAATGAAAGCATTGAGTATATCACAGAGCTGAGGCACAGAGGCAAAATCACAGGCACGCAAGTAACTGTTGGACCGACGAGAGCTATGCTAGTCTATCACAACTAGGGAAAAAGTGTTGGTGTGAGGACTATAGTTTTGCATGCTCTTGGTTTCCATGGCCCAGAGTAACTGCGCTGAAACAAAACCGTTGAATACCACTAATCACAGTGATTTCAACACCGGCAGAACAAAAAATGAGGTAAAGTGTGCTCTGATGATTCCAAGGAAAGAAGAGAGAAAGGGGAGGGAAGCATTAAGTGACCCCCAAGAGTGTGTTGCGTCCCAAAGTTCAGCTTGATACCTGTGGCGAGTTGGTGGGAGTGAAGTCAACCTAATGAGCAAGAAAGTGAAGAAACAGGAGATGTGAAAAATATAGACAATATGTCACAGGGAAGGAAAGGGACCAAAATGACTCAGAGGACAGCAAACTTCTTAAAATGCTAGATGAAAAGACCAGTAAAATTCAGTTGCAGACATCAGTCCAGGAGAAACTAAGAGTTCAGCAAAAGAGACAGGTTTAAATCCTCCCAGGATGTGACACAATTTATTGGCAGAACAGAGAAGACATTAAAAAGTCCCTGGTGAAACTAAAATTAAAGGGGATTATTTTGCTGCAACGTTCACAAAAGGACAACAGGGAAACAAACATACATTTCCCATGAGGTGCAAAGGTCAGAAAAGAGACATGAACAGATGAACAAGAAATCGAAACTGCTCAAGATTTGATTGTAGTGATGGGATTGTTGCCAGCATTGAGAAGAATGGCAAACTTCTAACAAAAATTTGGCAATAAACTGATGAATCAGGAGAGTGCAATGAAAGTAGGACACAGAGACGACCTTGAATTCAGTGTTAGGGGGGAAGAAATGCAAGGCGCAAGGTATTTTAATCTGGCACAGAATAATGTACCATCAGGTCAATACTTAATATGGGAAGAAAGGAAAACATTAAACAAAATTAAGAGTCAAGAAAAAATCCCAGAAAATTTCTTCAAATTTAATGGAAACTTTAGCAGAGCCTTATTATGATAGAATCACAGAACAGTTTGGGTTGGAACAAACATTTAAAGATCATCTATCCAACCCCCCTGCCATGGGCAGGGATATTTTTCACTAGATCAGGTGGCTCAAAGCCCCATCCAACCTGACCTTGAACATTCCCAAGGATGCAACATCCACAGATTCTCTGGGCAATCTGTTCCAGTGTCTCAGCACAGTCATCATAGAAAATTTCTTTCTTATGTCCAATCTAAATCCACCCTCTTTCAGTTTAAAATGGTTGTTCCTTGCCCTATCACTATGAACCCCGGCAAAAAGCTTTTCTGGGTCTTTCTTATAAGAAAGACATGGAGGGAAGATGAGTGCTGAATGAAGGCAAATACTTCTAATTCCAACTGGCTCTACTGCATTCCAGCTGGAAAGGTGGCAGGGAACCAGCAGGGTGACAACCAGGAAAAACATGATATCAGGGAGAAGGGTGCCCAGGAGGACCCATGGATGGATGGGGAGGGTACCAGTGGCCTGAAAAGAGCATCTGTAAAGAAAGCTTGGACAGAATGTATAAGAGAGTTGTCCTGGGAACTGGAATGTCTCAGTATGGCTCTTTGCACGCATTGATGAACCTCTTGTGTTCAAAGCAGGTGGAGAACAATGTATGTCCACAGTGAGAAAACCAGGTGGGACACATAAGGCAGGGTGCATTAGGAAGGGGAACATTTCAGGGCATGTAGGAAACCCTCACAAAGTCACACACAGCAGGCAAACAGCTCTTATATGAAATTGGACAAAATCAACCTGGAAGAAATGATTGATAAATTGGGGCAAGCGAGACCAAGACGATCGTTATCGAGTGCAACATATGAAAACAGGCCCTAATGTTGTGAGCCATTCTGCCTGCACAGGCCCCTAAACTCATTGAAAACATTACTGATTTCAGTGATGCTCCGTATCTCCGCTGGCATCAGTCTGAAATAAGCAGAATGAGCTGGAAGGTGCTTACACAGATCAGAACCCCATTTTCCTTGCAGCGGGCCAAGATCCAAAACAAGAAGAACAACCTCTCCATGGGCCCTCATTTGATAGCCTGGCCAGGGTAGAGATGAATAATTGGGGATAGGGGAAATCATAGTGAAAGCCCCAAAATGATCAGCAGAGTTTTCAGCAGTAGTTGGAGAAATTACTCACTGGTGATTCACAAATTCTATGGTCAGAAGGAGCTGGTGATCATCCCCTCTGACTTCCTGCAAAACAGACAACTAAAGCCTCGCTTTGCATCAGGCTCTTCATCACAGGCTGGGCTGGAACATGTAGTTTAAGCTGAATTCAAACCCCTAGAGACAGAAACAATCC
This sequence comes from Calidris pugnax, assembly GCF_001431845.1. NCBI lineage: Eukaryota > Metazoa > Chordata > Aves > Charadriiformes > Scolopacidae > Calidris > Calidris pugnax. The sequence continues at coordinate 21,623,008 of NW_015094509.1, read as the reverse complement.
ATCTGCCTGTAAGCATCTGCAATGTTGCCTGGTGGTCCTACAAGCAGTGGGGATATGATCAATATAGCCAATGAAGCTTCAGAGCTTCATTCACCTCATCCTAAGTTAGGTGCCTGCTTTTGATTGGGTGAATCACACCATAAGCTTCATTAACTCTCCTGACTGGTTCCTCACCAAAAGGAAACAAGACACAGAGTTCTGAGAAGTAGATATAGAGGCATTGCAGGCACCCAAAGCCGGGTGAGATAAGTCCCAGCCCAAGGATCTGTGCGTCTAAAGCACCCTTAAATTTGTCAGGATTACTATCTCACTTATTCTGAGCATGTAGATGAATCATACTAGAAATGAGATATAATATTTCAGTTTTCAGCTTCCAACAACAGACTTTGTAATGTCATTGCCTACTTAACTGAAGAGCTGTTCACTATGGAATTACTCTGCTGATATACTCTCCTTTTCTCTGGATCAACAGAGCTCATTATGGCCTAGATCTGTTATCACTGAAGACTAAAAGATGAAGCTGGATCAGATCAAATAGTTCCATTAGCCAGGAAAGAAGGATCTAAAAGAATCTGTGAACAAAATGCTCTATAAAAGGGGTTGGGTTTGCTGATTCTCTACCTTTTTATCCCTCTCAAAAAAAAAAAGAAAAAAAAAGAAAAAAACTGTCCCTCCAAGCCCCCCAAAAGTCTCCTACTTCCAAAGCAATTATAAAAATAGATAAATGTGGATGCTGATAGATAAAGCAGCAGTTCCTGTCATTGGGAAGAAATGTGTAAGGAGCGAAGATAACAGTCAAGGAGTTTGCCCTGCTTGTTCACCCTGGTGGGTTCCCTCTTGGCTGGCAGAACAAGTGCCGTGCTCATAGTGTGGTGGGGGCACCTACCTGTAAAAACTACATGCCGTTGTCACGCAAACCTACTGCACGTTTGAGAAGAAAACTGCCACTCTGAATGTTGTATTCATGCATAACTTATCTGGAAAGGTGCAGCTTTCTTTTTTTATTCATGCGTAACCTTCCTTTTTCACTAAAACTATTTTTATTCCAAAAACATTTTTTCTTTTTTTTTTTTTTTTTTTTGTTTCACAAGCAGAACCCCAAGCCAAAGGGCTGGGGTTGGGTTGGGGGTGGGGAGGGAAACAGATGCTGCCGGAAAAGCGATACATCATGTTTCACACTGATGGAGGATAAAATGAGCAGCTCAGAAAACGCAAGGTTAACTTTGGTGGGTCTGCACAGTTTACTTCATAAAAAACTGATGGCTGCTTTGCAGTTTCTCTTCCCCCATTCCAGCTACCTGGAGTGGAGACCAGCATGTCTCAGAGCAGGATCCTGTTGTTAATGATAATCACTGAAATGAGGCTCTGGCAAAAGCTGCAAGAGGCCATCCAGCTCAGTCCCTGGGACGATCAGGAATACCTAAACCATCTCTGACAAATCCTGATAGCAGATGCCTCAGAGGTGCTTTGATGCTATCTTGAAGGCTGTGGTAGAGCTGTGCTTTGACTGACCTGCTGAGACAGCCGGAGACTGGGTCCCACATGTGTTTGGAAGATGTGCTCCACACCAGCCATGAGGACTCTGGGAACTGCGCATTATCCTTCACAGCCCAAGGGCTTCCCTTACCTCCACCAGCTGACCTGCTCCAGGACCTCAAAGCTCTCCGGGGGGTGATGGTTCCCAGCGTGTACCCAGCCTTCCATGGGTAGAGAGAAAACCCAAACAGCTCTGCTGACACTTGCAGCCTGAAGGACAGCTAGGGTGGAGGGAAGGGTATATACCTGAAGGACCACTGGCTGATAGATATTTCTCTTGAGGTCTTTTGAGCTGTTTCCACAGCATTTGCTGCAGCTCCTTTACTGCTTCAACCCTGGTAGGGAAACTTGGTCACAAAACAAGAATCCAGCACCTTCAAAACTCTGCCCCAGAGGCCTGAAATGTCCCCGATGCCTTCTTTCCCTTCTCCCTGTCAAATTCCTTCTATATGAAATATCTACTTTCAGGCGTGCCCAGGATGTCCATTTAACAGTTCCAGGCAGGAGCAGGTTACACTGTCCCCATCTCCTTATCAGGACTGTGATCTGTACCAATAGGATGTTGGGCACTTAATGCTTTAAAAAATACTTTCAAATCCAAATTACATTGGTAGCCATCCTGGGCTTTAATACTCCATTGCAGGCAAACGTCTGATGTACTGTGGAAAAGAATTAATAAACAGAAAACGTTAACACAGAGGTAAAGACTGGAAACTGACAGTCTCCAGGAAAAAAAAAATCCCACAAAAAAACATAAACAAAATCCCTTAGTTAATAATAATATTCTATGATGGCTTAATTCCATGACATTCTCATCAAAAATGCTCCCATAAGAAAAAACACTAAAAACATGTTGATGCTTTTGCACTTCAGGTCTGAATTCCACCAGTCACATTTAAAAAAACAAACCAAACACTTCTAACCTCCCCTCCAAAAAAAAAACCTCCAAACCCTGACAAAAACAAACTCCAGGGATAAAATCAGGACAAAAGTATTTTCTAGTTAATGACTATTGACAATTTGGATGGACTTATATGCAAGACCAAAATAAGCTATGTCTTCCAGTCTTTTTTTAACCACCTCCTTTTTTTTTCCTGAATTATCCATCAGTACAGAGATGGGCTCTCTGCTTCTTTGTGCATGTCACTTTTGTGTTTCCTTCCCTTGGAAGAGCAATCTATTTGACTTCCTCCAAAAGCTGCTCTCACCCACTCTTCTTCCGAGCTCTTTCTCAGAACCAAACTGGTTTCTTGAACACCAAGATTAAGACAGCATTTCTGCAGTGGGCTTTCACTAGAATATCTTTTAGATGCCATTTATAAGTAATTCCTGCCCTACTTTCATTTTAAAGGTTCGAGCACCTTTACTCAAACTCAGACATTCTGTGAGCTATTCTTCTGTCTCTGAAAAATGTTCTTACCCACTTACAGTTCCTCCTTGTCCCAATATACTACTTTAATTGCTGCTGTCATCTCCCTTTAGTCCACTATAAAGCTTACCAGAAGAAGTGATGTAGTAGATACATGAGTATGGAGGCTGATTTGGAAAGCAGACAAGCATCCCATTTGCATGTGAGCAGGTAGAATTACCTTTCTGCTTGGTGCTATCTCAAACTTCCTAAGCAACAGAGGGCCTTCCTCTGATTATAAGCCAACGTTATTTTAATTCAGTTATTTGTATTCAGCGATAGCCTTTGTTCTGGGAACACAGCCAGCTGAAGTACTGAATACTTAGTGAGTATAATTAGAGAGGTAAGCAGCTCCAAAAGGAAAGAAATAAACACACACACACAGAGTCATTACATAGGATGCATGAGGAGAAAGTTGAGGAGTGGAGGGCAAAGACTTGGATACACACAATAAAGCCCCCACACCCTAAGTGATCCGTCTGTACAAAACTGACATCTCTGTCAAATGAACTCCGTTCCCCTGATAATTTGGAGAAATGTTTGTTTGTGGAGTGGGTGGGTTGGACTCATGACCTGTTTGCTGAAGCAACAAAAGCTCTTTAAAAAGCGCCTTCCTAAGATCTGACAGGCTTTGGCCTTCAGCAAACAGCATGTTCAAAATAAGCAAATAATGAGAAACCTTCATCGATGAACTGCCAGCACAGAGTGCCTTCAGATCTTGCAGAGCAGTTCTTGCTTGGCTGTCCTTCAGGCCTCTTCTCATGGCCCCAAAGAATCATGTGGATTTTTGCTCTCCAGCTTTCCTCTCAGCAGTTGAGTCATTGCTATGTTTAACATCGGTACAGTTTCATAAAGACACCAGCTTATCTCTGGCCAGATTGTTCCAGGTACTTACATGCTACCTCGATCATGAGGAAATCGATAGGAATCACGTACCTAAATATCTCTGAGGATACAGACCACTGTTCTTCCTGAAATGTTCATCCATCTCTTGTCCCTTCAGTAGAGTAAAAGCACTACTTTTCTACTAACAATATGACACTGCCTTCCTGCTCACCCACAGAGATCTCTGAGGAGCAGAGGTTTTACACTTAACTGGAACAAGCTTCAGTGACTAAAACTGGGAAAATACGGTCAAAGTTACAAGTGGCTGCAGCCACCCAATTGCTCCTGGGTGATTTACGTAAATGAGCTTACTCAGATTGGCTTTTTGGAGCAGCTGTTGGGCTCTGCCCAAGCACATCAGTCCTGCTCCAAAAACATGAGACTGACATCCACAGAGCTATCTATCTATTAACAGGAAGAAATTTAGTTAAAGTCTGATGCAGAATCCATTGGAGGCTCTGCAGATTTCCACTAACTTAAACTTCTCATTCACTCCTAACTGATCTCTTCTTTGCCCATTTTGTGGAAAACCAAGCAGGATGCCTAAAAAAAAACCCCACCTCTCCCTCCAAAAGTCAGGTTTGAAACCCACTGGCTAAAGTCTGTCCTTGTTTCCAGAGCTGGGAGAAGCCATTTCACAGTGCACGCAGTAAATCCTTGTCCTCTCGCAGCAGCAAAAAGCGTACATTTCTGGGGAGGAAATTCTGGAACTAGCCCTTGCTCTCATTTGAAATCTCACATCTGCACTTTATAACCAGGATTTAACTTTATTACCAAGATTAAAAAAAGAAAAAAAAAAGAGGGAAAAAAATCACATCAGTACTTATACTGCATCCAGAGATCATGCCTAGATTATACAGAACAGTACAGCTGAACTCACTGTACCTTTGTCACTCTGTTCATTGCCATTCTGCATGATCCATCATGTCTTCCTGGTTAATTGTAATTTTCCATGGTATTTTGCTACTTATGAAGATGCTTTTTCTTGAGCTAAGATCAGGTTATCACCTCTTTCAGTAAATCAATTTTTACTGAAGAGCACAGTTTGCATTGGCGTTCTTGTGTAGACAATACGTCCCTGATGTAAAGCAAGTCACGAAGCAGCAGCTCCCAATAACTTGCTCACAGTTTTGGCCTTGTCTGTGTTGCCTACAAAGTATGTTTTTCACACAGGGATTAATTAAGGCACATTAGTCATCTGCTGAAAGCTAACAACAGGGCAATACAGTGCTAACACAATATGTCTTCTCAACTGCGTGGCAGAACTGTACTGAGAACTGTGACTGGCCTGAACCTTGCTTCCTATGGGACCTCATGGGCTCTCACTGCACGTTTCATTTCTGCTTCAGAAAAACTCCTTTTCTGAGCAATGAAGATACAGCCTTAACTTCTAAATTTTTTTCCAGTAAGTGGGTATGAAGGTGGTGAAACTTGAGTGTACAGTGAAGGCCCTGTAGTATTCTACAGTGTTAGTTTTATATGTGAAAGGAGGTGATGCTAAGGTGCTAATCCAACCACAGATGAAGCAGCAGCCCCACTGGTGGGCAGATGGGTCTGAGTCATTACAATTGCTCTGTCTCAAACCTGGCCCTGGTTTTGCCCCTTGTTAACAACTGAAAGTGAAAATCCATAAAGCTGGAGTATAATAATTTCTATTACACTTCTGGAGACACAACCTTAATAGATGAAAAGTTCATCAGTAGCACTTTCTCCTTGCTGGGAGGCATGACCAGAGGGAAACACATAGCTGCTGGCTACCACTGAAATCTTATAGATTTCATCAGGATTTAGGTTGCTGATGCTTGATTTGACACTGAGCACTCCATATTAAGAGCATGTGTGTGTGAAAGAGATCCATGTGAAACAGATTCATATGACAGCTTGGGACATCTAACTGTGGTGGTTTGTTAAATGGCACTAAAATTTTTTTAAATGCTCAATGTAGGGTAAACCCATTGGCTGCCCTGACAGCACACATTGGACAGCACACATTGTCTCCTGTCCAGAAGAAGTTAAACAAAACAAATGAGGAGTCATTTCTTTATGACAGGGATCTTCCTGAATAGTAAGAAGAAAAAAAAAAAGAAGTCCTTGAATAGGAAAAGACATCCTATACAGACAGTCCAAAAGAAGGAAGGGCTGAAAAGTGGAAAAGTCCCCAAGCAGAAAAACTCAGACTTGAACTTGGAAAGGAAGAGTACTCAGAGCCAGAGGAAGTTTGGGAGGTAGAGAGGAACTAGATGACTCAGTTTCTTAACAGAAGACAGTCTGTGAGACAAAGCAGGAAAGAAAAAATCTGCTTGCTACAGAGAGAGATTCTGTGTTTTGGATCAGACTTCATATGTAGGAAAGGAGGATATTCACCTTAGAGGCACAGAAAAAAATGGAAATAAATATATACAGAGCATCAGAAAATGGGCATTCTTCAAATGCTGACTGTTAGACTAAGACTGGAGGACAGAAGAACAGAGGTTTGCATGTAGAAAAGACATTAAATGGCATAAGAAAGAGATAATTACAAATAAACCCAAACCCAGTAATTTTAAAGAGAAAAAACCCTGGCTTTAGTTCCTCGAAATGTATGTTACCAACTTTAACCTCCAGCTTCCTATAAACGGAATATTCTGTGGATTTTCTGAAAGTGTCTGAAAGTCTTAGAAAGAGCCCTTGGAACCTGAGCAACGACTTGCCATGTCAAATGTGTAACACTCACTAGCTTATAAATACGCAAAACTAATATAACTGAGGCACGGTGCTGTGCTGCTGTCTGAAAACTTTGCCATACTCAAGGGTGATTCAATCTACATTCATTGCTTCTGTGGGAACAATCTGTTTGTTGGGTGTTTCCCACATTCACGATAACCTCTGAGAAGCTGAAAATGAATCGCCATCAAACAGAGATGACTTCTCAGGAAGGTTTGCCAGTTTGTCTGTAACCATATAGGCAAAGTAGAATCACTGACCCTCCAAGAATCAACACAGCTACACTAGTGCAAAATTGTTTATAATAGTTCTGTTTAGGCCACATCTACAATGCAGACTTTGGAAAGCATCAGTCATGGTGTGCTGGGCTGCTGTGTGTGACAGACGTAACCGAGCCGGCAAGAGTGTCCAACCAAACTGATTTCCAAATAGCTGTGGCTTTAACCCCCACAGAATACTTCACTGAGCTACATGAGTGAAAACGGAGTTTTACCCATACAAAAACCCAAAACAACTGCTGATATTCTACTGGCACTTTTGCAGTAGAGTCCACAAGAATAAATGAAACAGCCTCAAGTCTGTGTCTAGATTGACCCAACTATTTTAGAAGAGACAATTTTGTCTGAGAGATCAGTGGATATCAGCAGGAAACCGTGACAAATACTACAGAGACAAACTGATGTGGAAGGCTATCTGTCCAGTCGTCACTGGGTTTTCCTCTGTCTTTTCATGTCAGATCAATATGTTATCATTGCTGGTATTTTCTTTTAGCCTTCTTTCCCAAGAATATGAGGCCTATGTAATCACACTGCGTAAAACTGGATGCACCAGTATGCTGACCTTACCTTCCCAGCAATAACTTTAAAACCCATTATCAGTTTGAAAATTAATAAATACATTTATAGAGAGGTAGAAGACTCAAAGACACAAAAGTTATGCAAATAGGAGGATGAGGAAGAAGAACAAAAATCACATAAATAAAAAACCTATAATGTGTCGTGTTTTGGGACCACAACCCCATTATAAGAGGTAGATAAACTGGAAGGCGTCCAGAGGAAGAGCACCAAGATGATGAGGGCACTGAAACTCACAGTGCCCTGTGTACAGGCTGGGACAACTGGCTTGGCTCAACCCAGAAAGAAGAGAGCTAAAGGCAGGGGAATTAAGTTGCTGTTTTCTACTGCCTGATGGAAGGAAAACAGGGAACATGGAGCCAGCCTCTTCTGAGAGATGCACAGTGAAAGGACATGATGAAACAATTGCAACTTGCAAGGGGGGCTATTCCAGCTCCATAAAAGAAAACAGCTTCACCTTCAGAGGGGTTCAGCGCTGGAACAAGACCCTTGAGATGTCCAACCTTGGACATTTCCAAACTTGGCTGAACAAGACACCAAGAAACCTGACTTAGCTCCAGACTTAGCCCCACTCTGACCATGATACTGGATTAGACACTTCAGGGGGACCTTTCCCGCCTAAATCATAAGATGATTCAGCTATCATTAGACACCAGTGAGTTCACACAAAAATTCAACCTCAAGATAAAAATCTATAGGAAATGAAACTTCCTTGGTTTTGCTACTCGTGGAACTATCTGAGCTTTTCTGTAGTGGTTTCCTCTTGGTTTGCCTTCATTAAGAGGAAGTTGTATTAAAGCAGTTGTGTGGAAAACAAAGAATGGAAATATGTGTTCAGTTTTCTCTTCAATAGGCAGAAAAAGAAAATGCGTCTTTTTCATAGTGAAAATCTGCTGCTTAAAAGACTAAAGGAGTTTTGTTGTACAGCTTTGAATCCTGGAGACAATAGGTAATCCTGTGGAAAAATAGGTGTATGCCTTCATTTCCAGTGCAGGAAAGGAAACACCATAATACCAAGCTACCAGGTATTGCTACTGATCTGTGCCAAGAATGGTTTTTCTCTCTCTGTCTCATCAGATGGGTCCATTGCCTCAGTTTCCCCTCTGAAATCACTGCCCTTAGCTTTGCATGATCTGAAACGTGATGCCATATCTGGCTCTAGACAAACTGTACAATATTGCTTTTGCCCCAGGAAAACCTGTTGTTGAACAGAAGCACTTACAAAACCCTTGACTTTACTTTTCCTCAGATAGGTAGACCTTTAGTACAGTAGGATGTCTGTGCCTGACCCATGAGGTTAGAGAATAGACGTAGAACAACTTCACAGCCATTTCTTGGTGGTTCCAGATGAAAACAATTGCACTCAGCACCTCAAGAGTTCTCATGGAGTACCCAAAATCTCATCAGTCTAGAAGGAACAGGGTCTCCACTCTAGAGGGCTTTCAAGTGCTAACTGGATAAAGCCTTGAGCAGCCCAATCCGACCTCAGAGCTCCCTCTGATTTGAGCAGGGTTCTGGCCCAGAGATCTCCTGAGTTCTTCTACAACTTGATTTATCTTGTGATCATACAGATACTCAAGAGCTTTAACATTCAGCTGACACCAATCTACTTGTTTTACACATGTGCATTCCCCTGCTTTCACCAGCATCAGAAGAAAAGATAATGAAGATAAATAAAAAAATCAGCCAAATGTGGGGGTTTGTGGTTTTGTTTGTTTGTTTGTTTAACCACTAAAAAACATATATTGGGGTTGGTAACTCCTTTCTTACAAGGTTCTGTCTAACACACTGAACTGCTTTAGTTTAAATAATGACCCCCCACTCTGGAACCATTTCATTTAGGGTTTTTTATTCAGAAAACACATCATCTTTAGACAGGATTTTTAACAGCCTTTAATTATTTTTAATTGAGAATGATTCAAAATTGCTTCATTTCATTTGTTTGGACCTAACAAGATGTTTTTAGCCCCTTCCCAAAGTCTGTTTATATTGAGATGAGGACCACAGTCTTGACTTCTAAGGTGTGTGCTGGGGCCTCAACAAAAGTATAGATTAATATTTTTGTCAGTTTGAAACAAATGTCAGTGGCAGACTTTGAAAAGGCAGTCAAACCAAGAAGTGGTTCCTCTTGTGCCCTGAGCAGCTTATGCTTTCCCTATGTGTTTTGCCCCTGTGCTTTTCTTCTGACCATTTCCAGCTTCTTGTCCTTCTCTCCACCTCGGCCATTTCACTAGAGCAAAGTTCCTAGGGCTGTACGTCTTTCCAGCTTTCTGACAAAGCTCCCCTAGGTTATTTATTTGGAGCAACAAAACAGTGTGCCTGCTATGGCTCCTGATTTGTTCTCCCATAAAGTCTCCTCATCAGCCTTTTGCTGGGGAAGAAGAGGCTGCTGCTATTGCACATTATATGACAGTTCTCACATAGAGGTAATGGTAGAACCAGAACATGCTGGGCCTATTATTCCTCTGAAAGGGACAAAACCCTGAAATCCTGGCATAATCCCAAGGGAATGGATGGTTAAGTAGAGATGGTTACACAACACGCTAAAAAAAAAAAAAGCCAGTGGACCTCTCGGACATTGTCTATGCTAACAACACTTCCATTACCTCCCCAGAGATATAGCAGCATTCATCAGTCTGGAAGAGGCAGAGTCCAAGTGTCCCTGACCCAAAAAGACCAAAGAAAGTCTGTGTTGTTAGCCAAGACTGGAACTTGCTCAAAGGAAGTCTCTCATGTCAATTTTCATGCACTGAGTGAGTAGTTTGCATTTGGTGAGAGACTGACCGTAGCTATGCAGCTTGCAAGGGACAACAACTTCTAGGCAAGACACCTGACTCCTTACAATTTTTCTGAAAAAGCCACACATTGAAATCCAGTCAGCAGGTGTGCCTTCCCACCTAGAAAATAAACGTGAGCAATCTTATATAATTATAATAATTAGCATTTGTAGTATGATGATGCTTTGATGCAACCCATTTTATGTGGCTTTTTATCATTGTTCTTTAATTAAAAAGATCTCCAGCTATTGAGATCAGCACGAGTGCGTCACACCCAAACGAGTGAGAAAGCAACTTTACCCCAGATCCTAAAAATAAGCGTTATTCAGAATTTGGATGCTCGTGAAGCTGGCAGTGCTTGTAGCTGGGGTTTTGGTTCACATTTGTGTCTCTAGGTACCAGCCTACGCTTGGCAGATAAGGAAAAGGAGCAGAGGCAGTATCTTTCCTAAAGCCTCAGCTGGAGCTGGGATCTGCTGTGCTGGGTCTCGGTGCTCTGCCAGATCCAACAGACTGTGCACCTTTCCTACTATAAAAGTTGCAGATGTGAAAAACAGACTACAAAACAGGCCAGATATATTTTTTTCCTTAACCTTTAACAAAAAAAAAAGAATCCATTAAAGGAATTGCTATGTAGTGTATTCCAAAATATATAGATTTTACAGCAGCTTGTGAAGTACAGTCATGGGACTGAAGCATGCAACAAGTGTTTGAAGGTGCTTAACATTCATTCCATCTTTGTTCTGATTTAATTAGTAAACATCTTCAAAGGGAACTTGCTGACTGCTCAGGCAAAGGGCACAAGCAGTCCGGCACCGCAACAAGCAAATAATTGTTTAAAGGAAGATATTTGGAACATACAAGAGCCTGGGGTTTGTCCATGCAGAAATGAGAACCAAAACCTTTCTGTGACTCACAACCCTAGTTAAAGACAAGGCAAATCTCTGCCTTATTCTGAAAGAGACCTGCTATGGAAACAGGGCGTTCATTTACAAAGAACTGTGTCTATATGCAGATTGGTGCTGAAATGCACTTGGGGTTTGCAACTGTATTAGCTACATCAATACTGTTTTCCATGTAAACAGTTTTTTTTTTTTTGTAACTGGTTATCATAACAATCTAAGGAATATTGACCTATTGGAAAATAGTGCCCCCAGGCTCCTGGTAAGTGAGCTGTTTCCAGGCTTCTGCAGAATATTTCTGTGCACATCTCAGCATTAGGCTGGCTGCAGGAAGGGCTGGGGAAAGCCATGATTGTGTAAACCAGAGACTTCTTGAAACTGAGAAGCTTCGAAATGGACAGAGAAAACTGCTTACAGTGTCAGGCTTTGATCTTTAATGTTAAATAGTGGTTTGCTCTCCTTCTCAGTGCCTAAATGTCCTGAGAAGTCTGGTTTTCAGGCTTGGTGACCGGGTCTCAGATGCTTATGGAGATGGGTAGACGTCAGGAGCAGTAGCATCCCTGTGAATCCCTCGGTGGCCTTTCCTGGCAGAACCACACGGTATATCTCCTGCTCCGAGCTGGCATGGAGCACTGGCAAAGAAGCTGCTGTGGGTCTGGGATGGAGAAAGGGATCTGGGCTGTGGGAAGGAGGGGCAGAAAGTCAAGCATCTACTCCTCTGTGCCGCTCTGCCAGGGCCAGGAAGGGACCGGGCGAGTGTTTTTTAAACCATCACAGAAACCTTCAGTGGAGGCCTTTTCAACACCGCATCAAAAGAGATCAAAGGGCACTGCCCAAAGAATCATTGCCAAAATGAGGTAAAACCCTTTCCCCCAAATGCTACAGATTGACAAAACATATGAAGACAAAATACCGTAGTGGAAAGAAAAAAGAGGGCTGTTATTATGTTGTCTGACTGTCACAGTATATTCAGTTCTAGATGACCACAAACTTTCCCTGGGCTTTAAAAACCCTTCAGTGCAATCTGGATTCACTCTGCAATTCATATTCTATAATCCTTCCTCTTTGCCACCTGTCAATCACCTCCGGTTTGAATGCGAGTTCTTTTTGGCAAAGACACTTTTACGACACAGAAAAGTGCAGACCTGCCACAACAGAGTTATGGCCCCAGCTGGAACGCTTATATACCCTTGAAATGGAGTTTTAAAAATCAATGGGTTTCTAAATCCTATAAAAAGAACATTTAAGCAACTAAAAGACGTTTTAGGACTCTTAGATACTGATGACTCAAGAATTAATCATTGCTGATGAAGAGCATTTTAGAAGACAAAATAATGGAGTAATAAAAATCCGAAGATTCTTTACTTTAAAATTATTATCGTGTAGCCTTATTTTATAATCATATTAACACAGAGCATGTGACCTGTATGGAATTTGAGAGCAGAACTTACATCTGTAACTGAACAATATGAGCGAAAGCTAGTCAGGAATTTTTGTGTCTTAAAATGAAAAGGCACAAATAGTTACAGGGGATTTTTCAATACCTCCTCCCTTGAGATAGACCCATAGCAAAATAAAAATTTTCAAGTATTAAAAATGTGAAAAAAACGTGGGGATTTTTTCTTTTTTTGGTAGGCTTTGTTCTTTTAATGGAACTTTCCCATGATTAAAGGAAAAACAGAACTGTTGCAAATGTTTCCATAGGAAGTACTTATCATTTCCCAAACAGCCCTCATCTTCTTTCTTCTTCATACTTTAGATTGAAGCTGACTAAACTCTGAGTCCTAAAATGGTACTTAAGCACTGTGAAAAAAAGGGAATAATAAAATGGTGCTTGGTGGACTATACATAACACTGTGTGACTTACCAGTTAATACCTGTCCTGTTATTAATTCTCTGCTGTGGTTAAGCAGATGACCTCGGGACAGCAGGGAATTCACTAAAATAATCCTTTCCTCTCCAAGAGTTAAAAACCCACTTCTTGAACATACGAACCAGAAACGAATTCAACCTTTGCAGCCTTCTCTTTGCCATAAAAGGACTCCTCTCTTGGCAGCCACCAGAGTCCATTAGCTGGGAAAGCAGGCAGGTGTAAAAGAAGTTCATGTTTAACCTCACTGGGTTTGAAAGCCAGCGCTGAAGTTTATCAGCTCACAAGCCCGTGAAGGGAGGAGGAGGAAAGGCAGAGAATGGGATTTAGTCAAAGACTTACTCAGAGTTAACACAGGCCACTGGCGCTAATAAACAAACATTGCCAGACATCAAAAGGAAGTAAGTAAATCTGGGAAGGTTTAGTCCAAACAATGGAAGGGCAAGCTAAGCCTGTGGCAGGGTGGGCAGTGGGGCGGGTGACTTTGAGATGTTAACCCTTGCCTGGGCCACAGCGGCATCATAAAAGGAGGGTTCAACCCCAAACTTGTTCTAGGGAAGCCAGAAATCGTTCCCCCTAAAATCAACAAAAACCCTACAGTCTGACCCTCAAATTTCTTCCGTCTTCTATCTTAAATTAACCAGCTTGTGTAAGCACAGGAGTCAGCCCAGTGCAGCCAAGAAGTTCCTCAGCCAGTGATTTGCCAAAAGATTTGCAAAGATTGATAAACTAAACCTGATTTCCAGGGTTGAAACCTGGCAAATTTCACACAGCGCCTGGACAAGCAGTGGGTGATGACCTTACGGCAGAAACTGTGGCTTCTCAGTGTACCAGAGCAGAGAGGTTTTCTGTATTTGGGAGACAAATTCCACTGCCACTAGGCAGTGCGACTGCAGCACATGGAGCTTGGGGATGGAGAAGCCATGAACACGTAGCAGCAGTGCCTTTTGCAAGCATGTCCCTGAGGTCTCCAAGGGCTTTTTGAGGAGCACACAGACTAGCACAAGTCCCAAGTCTTCCTCATTTAAAGGACAAGCCCTTACCCTGGGTGGTAGTCTCTCTACCCTATGTGGTGTTGATTCAGCACAATCAAATCAAACACCTACACACACAGTTCAGAAGAGGGGCAAAAGTGTCATTCGATCATCTAAGGCTTCCTGATCTGCGCAACTCCCTTCATCTTTCTTTCATCTTTCAGTTTCTATTCAAGTATCAGTTTTGCTCTGCCCATAGCATAGCGCCTTGCGAGCTCAACTCCAATGGTGATTCCATGGAGGACACATGTACACCCATTCTCAGAAAAAAACTCTTCCTGAAGGAAAGGGCTTTGAGGAAGCAGCCAGGAGCTGGAAAAAAAGAAATCTCTTCTTTTCAGGTGACAGTGCTCAAAGAGTTGGGAGTCTCAGAACTATGGGTGGTCTCTGACACATCCGTGCCAAGCAGGGTCTTCTGAACCAGCAGAGTTCAAGATGGTCTGTACCAGGCTCAGCTAAGGATCCCCTTCCAGGCCCGAGGAGCAGGAGCTGCCACCTTGCATGGGATGCCCTGAGACTGCCCATCTTTCTGCAGAGCCAAAGCTCCTCCTGAGCACTTGCTGAAGCTGGGAGATGTTGCCTCTCACCGAGGCACAATCTCACTTTATTTGAAGGCATTGTCTCCTGCTAAGAGGAAACAGGAGATTCTGGGGTGAGTAGAGCGAGGCTTGTGGAGCCCACCTCCCTGGGCTCTGGGTGCAGGAGCTTCATCAGAAGCAGATCTCTCATGGGCTCCTGCCGTGCATCAGCCCAAAGACTTTTTACATCACCTTGTTCCTGAAAGAGCTACATGGTGACGACTCCATTGTGAGAAATGGAGACTTGCCCCTCAGCTCTGTACTTCAGGTGGGCAGATGAAGAGCTGAAGTGGAAGCATTACACAGCTTGTCTTCCTTTGCCCAGAAAGAGTAAAGGAAAGGGAAAATCCAGAGCTCCTTTCTAGTGGCTGGATGCCTTTGATGCACGATCTTCATCCTGAAGGGTGTTCCCGTGGCTGAAAGCAAAGGCACTGCTTCCCACAGTTTGCCTGCAACATGTCCCTCAGGAAAGGTGAAGTGTGCGAAAGGGAGAACAGAGGAGAGAGAATGAAGGATCCAGAGAGCACAAACAGAGGTCCCCAAGCAGGACAAATAGCCAGACATAATCAGGTAGGTCTTGTTTATCACCATAGCATTGTATCTGCACAGCTTAGGGCTCCTCTCCCAGAGCTCCCTTTGCCCTGTTGGCCGGAGCAGCAAGGACAGCCGAGCCAGCAGTGTCTTGCTCCCAAAGGCAGGTGATACATTAAAAAAACTAGATTAAAAAAAAAAAAAAAAAGCCCCATGGAAACCATGGTCAACATAGAGGTTTAAATAACATCATGCATAATACATTGCAAACTCCCACCTCCAAGCGAGGGAGAGATGGCTGAAAAGGAGTGTAAACTGAGCCAAAAACAAAGCAAGGCTTTTTCCAAATGGCAAGGGCTGGCAAATCTGTAAGAGCCTGCAATCTGCCATAGTGCAGGTCGTTTGATGGCCGGGATGAAGAACAGGAAGAAAAAAAAAAAAGGCCCCAGTGCCTGAGGATTATTAACTTTTTTTTTTTTTTTTTTTTCTTTTTTTTTTTTTTTTAATTCCTGCTTAGTCAGGGCTCAGTTTGGCACCTCACGAACTCCCATCTGCCGCCGGGACTGCAGACATGGACCACCCAGCACAAAGCAACCAGCGAGTGCTGAGCCACAGCTCCAGGTGGTTCCAGCCCTGCTCCCTTCCCACACTCCCCACCTCCTGACTCCCTTTCCATCAACCAGGATGCCTTGTAGGATGCCGTGTCACCTCGGATCTCTTCAGATCACAGCGTGCCACCTTCCTTTGTCAGGCAAGGTAACGTGATGACAGGATGATGTGCAACGTGTCCATGTTTCTTTTATTAGGATGGTGTACCTGCTGTCACTTCAGATAAAGACTATCTATTTCAAGTGGTTTCCTTGGAAGTCAATGGGACCGAGTTTCTCTGAGAGGTCATGAGAATTATCTGGAACCTCCAAGGGAGTCTATTGAGACCTGTATCCTCTATCATAGCATGGCCAGCTTTGTTATTTCATGATCATGACAGGTACATAAGCATCTAAAGCAGCCCCAAGAAGCTCAAAGAACATAAGCACATATTTAACTTGGAGCAAAAGGATTCCTCTAGACTTCATTTTTATTACCCCTATGCTTAAAGCTAAGCACATGTCTTTTGTGGATCCTAACAGCATCAATAATTTACATTGTGGAAGCAGCTAGAGGCCCCATTTAAGTTGAGATTGTTGTACAAACAAAATAATTGACAGTCCCTGCCCTAAAAATCTTTCAGACTGGAAAGTGAATCTGCAATTCCCTTTGTAGCTTGCTCTTCCCTGATTTATTTTTCCCTCATATTTAATCCAACTTAAACACTTCCATGCAGCAACATCAGCATGTTATTTTTAAATTCAGCTCTTATTGACTAATGAGAAGAATTGACCCTCATCTTTATTGTTAGAAAAGGGCAGAGGCAGCTGGGCTCAAATGCTGAAAGATTTACTGTAGAGCAATCGGTTCTGCTGAGGCACTGAGATATGAGCCATGAATTAAGATGCTTCTGAAATACTTCTGTGAGCTTTCAGCACTAGCGCAGGCTTCTTGTCAGATCAGCTGTTTGCCAGTAAAGACAATAAAAAGACACCCTCCAGATTAACTCTTCCCCCGATGAGTTTGGGCTTAAAGCACCCAGGATGCTTTTCAGACTGTATTTGGCTGTGTGGGAATTGGTATCAGCCCTCTTGCAATTTGGATCAGATGCAAAAGCAAAATAACAAACAAACAGAACCAAATAGTTGGGACTCTGTTTTCTGATTGATACGGTCTTGTGTATTTGATGTATTTTCGCAGTTCTCATCCCACACAGAGCGGGGTCCTGGAGACAGAGCACCTCTGAGGATCAGGTGCCTCTCTGCAGGGTCTGAGTGTTTCTGTGTGTAATTGTCATGAGCTGTCCCTGCTCACTTCTCTTCCCATCAGACCAGTGTCCCTCCTCTGCAAAAATACTGATTCTCATTTTCCACAACTGCTGTGGTCTCCTCTCCCACTGACACTTGTCCTCCCCTATAACGTGAAGCCCCAAGCTGAACCCACTGGTCCAGCCACTGCTGAGGAAAGCAGAAAGTGGAGTGTCTGGGTACTTTTTATTTGCTTTTTGAAATACACACCACACCATCTGCAGCCCAATACAGCAGCTTCCTTAACACCATGTTGCCCCGCTGACTCATAGTCACTTTGTCATCCTCTAAAATCCCCCAATCCTATTCCATGGTAGGAAAATATTGGTTATAAAACAGCAAGTTTCCTCTTTTTTAGGGGACTGACAGAGCTATTTAAAGGTTTTTACAGTAGCCGTTGTTTTTATAACACCCTTAGTGTGTACAAAGTTGACCACATCCAGTATTCTTCTTACTTAATACCTTTGTAGCTGCAATAAAATAAGAGCCAAGAGAGTGAGTCAAGGTAAAACAATAAATAAACAAACATTTTTATTAGATTTCAGGTTTTCTGACGAGAAGGACAGGAGAATCCAAAGCTTAATTGCAGATTCCCCATCGCTCTCCTGTGCCAGATCCAGAGCTCTCCAGGCCCACATAGATGGCATCCCCAAAAGCTAACATCCCACTCAGCACAAGAAGACAAAAAGAAGTCCTTGTTCTTATTATGTGTAAACATTTCAGTAGCATCTGAAGGCTCCAGTCAGGGCCTTCAAGAGCTAGACACGGCCCACATGTAACCCCTCTGCCAAGCCTTGAAAGGGTCAGGTTTAGATTCCAGAAGTCTCTGCTGAAGAGCAGCAGTAAAATCAGCACCAGTCCCAGCCCAGATGCCTAAGAGGACAGCTGACATCTTCTCTGGCATAAGCAATATTTATTCTAGGAAGTAATGAATTAAAGACATGAAATCCTTTCTTTAGGGAAAGGAGAGAAACAACACACAACCACACTCCCTATCACACCACAATCAAACCTGCCATCCACCCTAGACAGTTGCCCTTATTGGCATTTTTTTTCAGCTCAAGCAGAAGCTGAATTTGCAGCTTTTCCCTCTTCCAGAAGAGGCTCCTACATGCCCAGGACTCTCCAGAAGCCCCAGCTGATCCTCAGATCAGAACCACCCTTCTTGCATGACCCATCTGGAGTGAAGAAGTGCAGCTCAGATGGAAAACAGCTGAAGTTTTAGCTATCCCTCTTTCCAGCTTGGGTGCTCCTTCAGCAGTTGAACCCATCCACCTGGAGTGACTGTTGGTAGCTGCCACTTCTACCAGACACCATTGGCCAGGAGCTCTCACTAACTGTCCTCTTTGGCAGTTGACCCAGTGATGCTTTGCTCCAAAGTGAGGGTACAATGGCATATGGGATCCATACATAAACCCTGACACAGCGGCAGCACCATGGAGCTTGCTCCTTGGTCCCCCCAGGATTCCCCTGTGAAGCCAACAAGGACCTTCTGACCTTCTGCTCTTCCATCCCTTCGGGACTTCTAAAAACCAACTGCTCTTTTAATTTAGACCACTGGCCAGTAGGCCAAAAATAAAGGAAACTTCTGTTTCCCTAAGAGACACCTCCTCAGTGATAAGGGTATTTAAAAAATAATTTCCTTAGTTCCCACAGACATTTGCCGGTACTGATTCAGAATTGTGGCCCATTTGGCCGTGTTGGCATGTATTAAATGGTGAGAGATGACTAGTTTCATAGGTATTTTATTACATCAAGGATGGCTAAAGTAGGAGTCTAAGAAATCGGTCAACTGTCATTCTGGAATCTGCCCAGGGGGCAGAGGAAGCAAGCTGCATAAAAAAGATTGCTTTGTCTTCTATGTTTTTCTATTGAATTGTATTCAATATAAAGTACTAGAAATCATACTATATCCTGGAGAAAATCCTTCCTTTGTTATCTCTTTGTTCTGGGATGAGCAACCCTCTGACAGATCTGTTTCAAGCAGAGCATCCAGGTGCTACACTGAAGTTATTTCATTTCTGCCTTTCTGAGATCAATTTTCTAAGAATAAGTTAAAAGTGTACCTTCTGATTTCCAAAAAGGTTGCAAGTCAGCGAGGTGATTCAAAGCCAGCTGACAGCATTAGAAAGACACCCCTCAAACTGAATGGGTTTTGGATAGACCCAAAGCCACTTGGTCTGAAGAAAGAGGACCAGAATTTAAATATTCCCCTAGTGTCAAGAGACATAAGCAAAGCTGCATGTAAGAAGGAAAGATTGGCAGCATTTTTCTTACAAGCTTTTTTTTGTTCCTGTGATTTAGGACAAGCCAGTTTCTGACAGATTAGTCAAGTATCCATTTTCCTTCTAGGAGAAGCTGTGGTGAGCATCAGTAAAGGCTGAACATACCACACTGCAGAACAACTGTGCTGTTTGGGGTAACAGCCTCCAGCAAGGAGACCAGCCAGCTGGTCTGAAGAAGAGGTGGGCACGCAGGCAGCACGTTGCCAGACACGCAGCTGTATTTGCAGTACACAGTTACCTGCAGAACCAAACAAGAGGTACAATGAAATTTCTCTCACCCAAATGCTGATCAAAGGGCACCGAGACATTCCAGGCCCAGCACCACGTTCCCACTGTTGGGACAGAAACAATAACCCCAGCACAATCCGAAGGTGACATTATTGCTGGTGCTCTACAGCCCAACCTGCACAGAACCTTAAAAAATCCCATTGCTCTTTTATAAGAGTGAACACAAAGTTCTGATAAAATTCCATTTTTTGAAATTACATGCTGCCTGCCTACATCTTCCCCATTGCTATCCCCTGCAAAAAACAAGACACACCTCATCCTTGGTGGTGGTTGCATTTGCGTGGAAGGAAAGCATGAATCAATTACTGTTTATAAAATGCTTTTGACTCCTAAAAGACTGTAAGTCCCTCTATAAACATACCACACTACCATAAGCTTTCTGTTAGGCTCCAATGATTGATGAACTTTCAGACCAGAAATGCCATTTTGATCAACTAAGTCAACACTGGGCACAAGAGAGGTCAGAGAATTTCCTGCAGCAGGTCTCATAATTAGATTAAAACATGTGGTTATAGCCTAGAATCATAGAATTGTTTAGGTTGGAAAAGACCTTTAAGATCATGAAGTTCAACTGTTAACCTAGCACTGCCAAGTCCTCCACTAAGCCATGTCCCTAACCACCACATCTACACAGCTTTTAAATACCTTCAGGGATAGTGACTCAACCACTTCCCTGTTCCCTTTCAGTAAAGACGTTTTTTCTAATATCCAATCTAAACCTCCCCTGGTGTAACTTGAGGCCATTTCCTCTTGTCTTATTGTTTGATACTTGGGAGAAGAGACCAATCCCCTGGCTATAACTTCCTTTCAGGTAGTTGTAGAGAGCGATAAGGTCTCCCCTCAGCCTTCTTTTCTTCAGGCTAAACAACCACATAAGACTTGTGCTCTAGACCCCTCACCAGCTTTGTTGCCCCTTCTCTGGACACGCTCCAACACCTCGATGTCTTTCTTGTCCAGAACTAGACACAGAATTTGAGGTGGGGCCTCATCAGTGCAGAGGGAAATCACTTGCCTAGCCCTGTTGGCCACACTATTTCTGATACAAGCCAGGATGCTGTTGGCCTTCTTGGCCACCTGGGCACACTGCTGGCTCATACTCAACTGGCTGTTGACCAATACCTTTTCTACTGGGCAGCTTTCCAGCCACTCTTCCTCAACCCCTGCATGGGGTTGCTGTGACCCAAGTGCAGGACCCAGCACTTGGTCTTGTTGAACCTCATACCATAGGCCTTGGTCCATGGATCCAGCTTGTTCCCTCTTTTAATTTAGACCACTGGCCAGTAGGCCAAAAATAAAGGAAACTTCTGTTTCCCTAAGAGACACCTCCTCAGTGATAAGGGTATTTAAAAAATAATTTCCTTAGTTCCCACAGACATTTGCCGGTACTGATTCAGAATTGTGGCCCATTTGGCCGTGTTGGCATGTATTAAATGGTGAGAGATGACTAGTTTCATAGGTATTTTATTACATCAAGGATGGCTAAAGTAGGAGTCTAAGAAATCGGTCAACTGTCATTCTGGAATCTGCCCAGGGGGCAGAGGAAGCAAGCTGCATAAAAAAGATTGCTTTGTCTTCTATGTTTTTCTATTGAATTGTATTCAATATAAAGTACTAGAAATCATACTATATCCTGGAGAAAATCCTTCCTTTGTTATCTCTTTGTTCTGGGATGAGCAACCCTCTGACAGATCTGTTTCAAGCAGAGCATCCAGGTGCTACACTGAAGTTATTTCATTTCTGCCTTTCTGAGATCAATTTTCTAAGAATAAGTTAAAAGTGTACCTTCTGATTTCCAAAAAGGTTGCAAGTCAGCGAGGTGATTCAAAGCCAGCTGACAGCATTAGAAAGACACCCCTCAAACTGAATGGGTTTTGGATAGACCCAAAGCCACTTGGTCTGAAGAAAGAGGACCAGAATTTAAATATTCCCCTAGTGTCAAGAGACATAAGCAAAGCTGCATGTAAGAAGGAAAGATTGGCAGCATTTTTCTTACAAGCTTTTTTTTGTTCCTGTGATTTAGGACAAGCCAGTTTCTGACAGATTAGTCAAGTATCCATTTTCCTTCTAGGAGAAGCTGTGGTGAGCATCAGTAAAGGCTGAACATACCACACTGCAGAACAACTGTGCTGTTTGGGGTAACAGCCTCCAGCAAGGAGACCAGCCAGCTGGTCTGAAGAAGAGGTGGGCACGCAGGCAGCACGTTGCCAGACACGCAGCTGTATTTGCAGTACACAGTTACCTGCAGAACCAAACAAGAGGTACAATGAAATTTCTCTCACCCAAATGCTGATCAAAGGGCACCGAGACATTCCAGGCCCAGCACCACGTTCCCACTGTTGGGACAGAAACAATAACCCCAGCACAATCCGAAGGTGACATTATTGCTGGTGCTCTACAGCCCAACCTGCACAGAACCTTAAAAAATCCCATTGCTCTTTTATAAGAGTGAACACAAAGTTCTGATAAAATTCCATTTTTTGAAATTACATGCTGCCTGCCTACATCTTCCCCATTGCTATCCCCTGCAAAAAACAAGACACACCTCATCCTTGGTGGTGGTTGCATTTGCGTGGAAGGAAAGCATGAATCAATTACTGTTTATAAAATGCTTTTGACTCCTAAAAGACTGTAAGTCCCTCTATAAACATACCACACTACCATAAGCTTTCTGTTAGGCTCCAATGATTGATGAACTTTCAGACCAGAAATGCCATTTTGATCAACTAAGTCAACACTGGGCACAAGAGAGGTCAGAGAATTTCCTGCAGCAGGTCTCATAATTAGATTAAAACATGTGGTTATAGCCTAGAATCATAGAATTGTTTAGGTTGGAAAAGACCTTTAAGATCATGAAGTTCAACTGTTAACCTAGCACTGCCAAGTCCTCCACTAAGCCATGTCCCTAACCACCACATCTACACAGCTTTTAAATACCTTCAGGGATAGTGACTCAACCACTTCCCTGTTCCCTTTCAGTAAAGACGTTTTTTCTAATATCCAATCTAAACCTCCCCTGGTGTAACTTGAGGCCATTTCCTCTTGTCTTATTGTTTGATACTTGGGAGAAGAGACCAATCCCCTGGCTATAACTTCCTTTCAGGTAGTTGTAGAGAGCGATAAGGTCTCCCCTCAGCCTTCTTTTCTTCAGGCTAAACAACCACATAAGACTTGTGCTCTAGACCCCTCACCAGCTTTGTTGCCCCTTCTCTGGACACGCTCCAACACCTCGATGTCTTTCTTGTCCAGAACTAGACACAGAATTTGAGGTGGGGCCTCATCAGTGCAGAGGGAAATCACTTGCCTAGCCCTGTTGGCCACACTATTTCTGATACAAGCCAGGATGCTGTTGGCCTTCTTGGCCACCTGGGCACACTGCTGGCTCATACTCAACTGGCTGTTGACCAATACCTTTTCTACTGGGCAGCTTTCCAGCCACTCTTCCTCAACCCCTGCATGGGGTTGCTGTGACCCAAGTGCAGGACCCAGCACTTGGTCTTGTTGAACCTCATACCATAGGCCTTGGTCCATGGATCCAGCTTGTTCCGATCCCTCTGTAGAGCCATCCTACCCTCAAGACCAACACTCCCACCCAGCTTGGTGTTGTCTGCAAACTTACTGAGGATATACTTGACGCCCTCATCCAGGTCACTGATAAAGATACTAAAGAGAACTGACCCCACATCTAAGCTCTGGGGAACTCTACTGGCTACCAACTGAATTTAACTTAACTTGCTTGTGGCAATAGAGGTAACAAACAAACAGGGGTGTTTCTGTTTTCCTCAGAGAAAGAATAGGTGATACCTAAAAGAGTTTTAGCATCAATCTCTAGGTGGTTTTAATTCTGAAAAACATTTCAAGAGCTTAAAGTTTTCATTTAGGGAACATAGGTCTGCACTGCGTGTTGTAACTGCTTCTGTTTAGGGTAGAAGATTTTTATTTTTCTTCTTCTTCTCTGGCCCAAGAACCACAAAATGCCTTTTCCTGGAATGGCTCAATTGCATGTAACTATAAATTAAAGATGAGCTATCTCTATACTGAAGCCCTGTTCAAGACCCACATCAAAATATGTCTGTGTCCCACATTTACAAAGTGCATATTTGCTTCATGCTAAGAAAAACTGACATTTATGAGCGGCTGTGTGCTTTGTGTTTCACTGAAAAAACAAGTTTTAGCTGTGGTTTGTGAAAGGTAGGCTTCCCTCACCAGAGGCGCATACTTTCCCAGGAAAGGGAGAACTAGTCTCATTAAGATCCAGTTGAGAACGAATTGCCCTGCTAAGAGGAATGTTTTGCAAGTTCAGTATCTAAATAACGAAGGAAAACACAGAACACTCAAAATAATAAGACCTGTCATTCATGCACAAGTTTAACCTGGCAAGCTGAAGCAAGGCAGATAGGAAAAAATGAAAAGCATTTCAAAGTGCCAGGCAAAACTCTAAATGTGTCTTCCCATAGTGGCATCTTCCAACCCCTCACCATAATGTCAAGGGTGTCTCGATCATATCAATATTTTCACAAGTCCTCCATGCCTACATAACAAAAGTAACAGGAAAAAAAAGTATATGAAAAAAGTAATGCAAATTAACATACTGGGGATGAAATGCAGATCTCTTAAAATCAATGGGAGTTTTGCTGCTGCTTTCAGCAGAGCCAGATTTCACCTACAGCTAACAAAGCAGGCCACTGATGCCCATGTCAGACCACTTCCAGATTCCATGCCTGAGGTGCATCTGGAGAACAGGAGCTTTCACCTACCTTTCTAAAATCCTAATTCAACCTACTATGTAAAACCCTTGAAAGAGAAATTATTCACAGCTTTACACTACGTAAGTGTTTATCTTGTCCAACTGTGGCCTAAGATCATATCTTCAGGAAAGCATACAAGTGAAAAGGAAGGGAAGTGTCCTCACTAGCAGAATGACAAATCTGAGTTTTCCCTAACTCTTACTTTCAAACATATGTTTCTTTCTGGTATTTGAGTGACTGAAGAAAACATTTTTCATTCTTCCCCAGTTTGGAGAAAAGTGGCATTCCTGGATCCTAGACAATAGGGGGACTCAAGGAGAAAATATCTCTAGGCTCTCTGCTAAGTGGCACATTTGTATTAGTCACGGTACTCTCAAAGCCTGACAGCAGCCTTCATGCTTTGGGAGTCCCAAAGACCTGGAAAATCCTCTGAAACCAGAGGCTAGCTATGTATGACCAGAGGCCAGGGTGAGGTTCAAAGTGGTCTCTTCCAGTCTTGCCAATTCTTCCAACTCTGAAGCAGCCATCACCTACTCAGTTAGTCTTGGAGGACACCTAACATGAGTCTCCATGGGAGCCTTGAAACCTGTCCTCTTCATTATTCCCTTCCTCCAGAAGGAAAAAAAAAGGTCCAAAAAACCACTCTTCTAGTTGAAAACACCTCGCTGCGTAAGACAGCACATATTCTACTTTTTGAGCTGAGGTGACGTAGAAGAAGTTAACCAACACCCAACAAACGAGCAAGCTGTTCTTTTTCAGTATTTCCAGTTTTAGAAAGCCCCGGTCAGTTCTCTGGATAGATCACATTTTTAAAGAAAATGGGCCAGAAAGTCCTCTACAGATGAGTCACGCTGACTGAATATCAGAGCAGAACAACGGAGCTGTTGTCCTATCAGGGCTGAGCCAAAAATAGTTGTTTTCATAAGCCTTTTACCTGATTCTCTTTCTCATCTGTACTGAAGTCCAGTGGGGATGGAAGAACCAGTTTTACTTCGGCTCTAAGCTCTTTCAAGATGTGTATATGCAGAAGTGTATTACTGAAAACGATGTAGCAAATGAGATTGTTGGCAAATGACTAAAATGTTGGTAGAAGACATGTCCTTAGGAGGTAGCAATCAGGGCATGGTATCATTTTGGGTTTCTACCTACCTAATAAAACTTTTTGATGTGCATCATAAGTATTCCTCTTTCTACATAAGCACCCCAACACTTGTTTATTAGCATACATGAAAAGCAGGCCCACTCTGGGTATTATTACTGACCCCAGCAGCCACATCACTCCTGATGTAAAAATCCATAATGACTGCAAAATTGTCCTCAGTCGTCCTTTTATTTCCAGTATTTCATGCTTACGCTGGCCTTTCAGAAAGAACAAAACCCACTGTCTTGGAGGAACATATGAGGGTGCTACAACTAATGTACACAGGACAAAACTTTGCTATATCCTTGCAGCCAAGATATGTAACATCCCATTTTTTTATCACTCTCACCTCCATACTCATCTGTGCTGAGTTCAGTTGTGTGCTCAACCAAGAGAAAACTGTGTCATGCCATGGCAGGGGTGTTTGGCCTAAATTCAAAATGGGCCATGGTTTTAGATACCTGAACTAAGACATGATAAAAGGAATAAATTTTCAGAAGTATTAAACATCTATCCATAAAGAGAGAAAGAAGAAAAAAATATATACTCTTTTTCAATTTGAATATCAAAAGAAAAACCCCTCATAAAAGCCTACATTAAGTCTTCGACTTGAAAAGCCCTTCAATAACCACACAACACTGAAAGATGTCAGATAAATAGTACAGTATTACAGATCAACTGGCTGGCATAGAGAAATAAAACAATTTGTTCAAAATTGCTGTGGAGATGAGGGCAGAGCCCAGAAGTTACATATTTCAAGTGGTTACCACACATCCCTTCCCTGGAAGCTGGCAGCTAATCCCGTACGCATTTTTTAAAAACCATTATGGAAGTTGTCACGTTCTGTAACATGTAGATCACGGTTCCCCACCAAGAAAGGGGCTTTACTTAACCTCAGACCTGCTTTTGAGTTGTGCATACCTACAAGCACAAACATACAAGCGCAAGTCAACAGACCCGCAGTGTCATGGAGCCAAACGATATTCTTTCAAAGCATCAGGCTGGGAGAGGGGGCCAGAAGCCTTTGGCAGCGCTCAGACCTCCCAGACTGAGAAGAGAGGCTCTCAGGTTGCTCTGTGGCTGCATACATTTTGTCAACTGATTTCAGACCTTGGGAACATGACAAAAGCCTCATAATCTCCATCTATCGATCCCCTTCACCTGCCTTGTAGAGCATAGTCAAAGGATGGGATGTGAGAGGATGCACGGCAAGGACAGGGGGCATTTTTTTCCCATCCCCTCAATTCATCTCCTGGAGTGTTTGTTTTCAGCATTTTAGGCCTACTAATTCATTCACATTGTTCTTCACTTTAG
The DNA here is from genome assembly GCF_001431845.1 of Calidris pugnax. Taxonomy (NCBI): domain Eukaryota; kingdom Metazoa; phylum Chordata; class Aves; order Charadriiformes; family Scolopacidae; genus Calidris; species Calidris pugnax. The sequence continues at coordinate 21,596,263 of NW_015094509.1, read as the reverse complement.
CATGCACACGTTGTAAAACCTTGTGCAGCTCCACTAGCTAGAGCAGTTCAGCTACAGTGAGACGCCTGAATCAACTCTCATGTCCCTTCCTTCAGGACTTGTTTTGTTAAAAAGCAGGAGATCCAAAAGATTGGATGGATACCGAGCCACGTGCCAAGAACATTCAGGACTGAGAAATGACCAAGCTACACGCTAAGCACCCTTAGACACCAGACAAATCCCTGCTGCCTTTAGATCTTGTCATATGCTTGCTCTGATCATGTGTCCTATGCTCAGGGGAATCCATTTTAACAGGTCATGCAGATACAACAACATATACAAACAGGACTCAGGCCCACCTGAGAGGAGACTTTCAAGTCAGCCACACTTCTAGCATCTGAAGATAACATATTATGGGTCAGTGTAGACAAGCAGTGCGGTTGATCCCTTGCCTGACAAACCAGACTACTTTCTATGACAAGACAACTGTGTAGGATGAAAGAAGCCATAATTCCCATTTATCTGACACTCGTGAGACTGCATCTGGACCACTGGGTCCAGTTTTGGGTTCCCCAGGTCAAGAAACATATTGACGTAATGGACCAAAATGAGTAATTTTTTTAACAGGTACTACAAGTATGACCAGTTTGACGACAGTGGATGTCTTTTACTATCAGTTTATGCCTAAAAAAAAGAGTAGACACTGATACAGACATGTATAGACAAAGCCCAGACATTATGTGACAAGTAAGACCCTGTACATCAGATTGCCTACCATTTCTGTTTGGTATTTCCATGTTTTTGAGTTGTCTTTCCTTCTGTTTCTCCTCTCTCTTCTCACAAATAGGGAAATACAGCATACTTTTTAATTGTATCTGCAGCAAACTATGAATCTCCTATAGTTTCTCTGCAGACCGGAACGAAACACCTTCCCAGTCATTTCACATTTCTTTCACGTTATTTTACATCTGCTATCTGAAGACAAAGGGTTTCTTCCCTTCCTTGCCACATAAGAGCAATAATAGATATTCAGCAAGTGCAGGGTTTTCAAGAGAGACAGGATCTGAAAGCAGTACTTGAAAGTTCAATAAAAATATGTATTTCAAAATTGCATCCAGAATTGCAAAATTCACGTGTTGTACCTCACCACTGAGTCTCCTCTATCCCAAAGCCTTCATCTTGCCCGTACATGTAAATAAGACAAGCCAGGGACTGTTCCTTGGCACTGGAGCCAACTGCCCAGCAGCTCGTACCCAGACAGCTAAGCCCTTTCACCTCCCCAGAACAAGGTGCCTGCAGCCAAATTACTACTGGGGATGGCCCCTGGCCAGTCCGAGTCCCCAGACGGTGCCCAGGCGTTGTCTGGAGAAGTGCTAGCCAGTGTGGGCTGGAGCTGTGCTAACAGCTTACGGTACGGACAGGTATACACCAGTGCTCAGGGTCATGCCTTGTCCCTGTTTAACCTGTTGGGATAAACCTGGCCACAGCCTCCTGCAGCTCTTGTATTTGTGGGTTTTGCCTCTCTTGGTCATCACAGACGAATGGCTTCTGTTAAGCCAAAGCTCAGCTGCAGTTCAAGGATCATGTCAGCAAGGGCTGGAAAATAGCAGGACAGTACATAAATCCGTAGAGTTTATTATTAATATTTATCAGAACTGACTGTTTAAGGTGTCTTTTAAGGGCTAAGATGACTGTTGCATTTCAGGACGCAGATTGGTAGTCACACAGGGAGGAATTAAGGGTAAAACCTGAACTATCTGTCAAGTTCTAAAGATACAATATTAGACAAGAGGTGACAGATCAAATACCACACGTCTGTCACCTACAGCCTGGTCTCCAAAAGACACAGCTCTTATTTTAAGGTCATGTTTCCACACCCTATCTTTGCACAACTTGATGGAGACACATCCCTGAGGGGCCACCTTGTACGCGCTGGCCCTGCCTGCCATTTATCATTGCGCTGGAAGTGCTCATGAATTACTCTCCACATATACTAGTTTATTTAGAGATAATTCGAGTTGCCGCATGTGTGAACGGGGCCTTTCACTGAAAACCTGTAAGCAGCCAGACAGAGGGAGGGCTCGTGGGGAGCCGTGATAAAGTGTTTCAAGCAAACGACACCCCGAGCAGTCCCACCTCTGCAAACGCCAGCAAGGCAGCCCGCAGCACCAGGGAAACACCAGGGCAAACAGTTGTCGCTTTTTCCTCAGCCAAAAACAGGAGTTCTGCGTATTTATTTAAACTCAGCTGGCTATTAAAGTATACACATGTAATACTGACCATGGGTGCAGCGATGACATGTTTCAGCGGTATCTTATTTTCCATTGACCCCTTCCAGCCAGACCAGAAATGTGTAATTCTAGTAAAAAAAAAAAAAAAAAAGAAAAAAAAACTCTGGGAGAAGGGAGCAAAAAAAGCACACTTTCCTTCTTACCATCTTGAAATAACTTGGGGTTTGTATTAACAGAGCCTGGGTGGATGCCAGGTTTCCACCCTGCTAGAGGGAAGGCTTGAGGATATGCTTCATTAGTAAAGATATAAGAAGCCTAACACAGCACATAGCTACCTGCTGTTAATATTAATAACAGTGTTAAGCAATGTCATGTCAATCGCCTTACAATTACAACTGTAATCACAATTACGCCTTAAAATTTGAATCCACAGGTGTGGAAAAAGGACACCCACTGGCAAATCACTGTCTAGGAGGGTAGCACCATTCAGAGGCCTTGTGTGTACCTCCTCAGTCTTTCTATAACCTCCCATTCAACCTTTGCTATTCTGCTCTTGCTCTTCTCAGAAGCCAGACTGGGAGCCACCAACATATATATCACCACAACTGACATATGAAGGACATGGTCACTTGAGCTGGAGCGGAAAACCCCATCCTTTGGCAGTGGAGAGCACGTATTTCCTAGTCTTAGTCAATGCGGTGGTTATGAAAATGCAAAAGTAGCAGCTTCCAATGCAACTACTACGGCATCATTGGATAACTTCTGATATTTTAAAGCTGGAAAGTCTGCACTAAAGATACATAGCTTGTTTTGCAACATGAAAGAAAAAAACCAGCATGTTGCTACACAGCAGGTGTAATACACCAACTAACTGTATTGACTAAATACACATTGATATCTATAATTATTGGTATCCACATCAGTCCAAAACTAGGCCACTTACTTACTACACTGGTCTGTGCAATTTTACACAGACCTTTCAGCTAATAATTGACCTCCAAAAGAACTCTACCTACCTCTTAGGAGGTGACAGCTTCATCTAATGATGCCCATCATGGTACCAGATGCCAGCATTCAACATCAGAATAGTCCTGTGAAACCAAGTTCATGTCTTCTTGGAGAGACAGGTCTTGCAGGTACTGGCAGAAAGACCAAAATCTTGACTGCTGAATGCATGCTAGACCCAAGACTGGTCCCTCCTAAATAAAACTTGCAAGAATAATATTAATAATAGCTCATGCTACACAGAACTGCACTTCACTTAGATCTGCAGATAGGATTATTCCACCATCAAAAAGAGCATCTCTAGAGAATTTGGACAAATCTCTAGGATATGACTGGATGTCACCATGAAACATTGTCATTTCTAGCCCAGAATTTGTCCTATTTAACTTATTTGGACCTTCTGGTTTTTGTATGTCGTCGTCCATACTGCTTCAAGCAATTTGTCTGGTGTCAACCATATTATTCTCCTATGTAGGGGAAGTGAAAACCAAAGAGTAAACAGCTTTGTGTGGAGACAGGTCTTCCAGTCTGGAAGAACAAACCTATAAAAAGGGCAAAAAAGGAAGATCCAGGAAACCACAGACCAGTCAGCTTTGTTTCAGTCCCTGAGAAAACTATAGAACAGGTTCTTTCAAAAGCAATTTCCAGGCACACAAATGACGAGAAGCTGACTATGAAAAGTCAATGTGGATAGACTGAAAGTTCAATCATGTTTAACCAAACAACTTGCTCCGTGGATGAGGGGAAAGTTGTGGCTATCATCTACCTTGATTTTAGTAAGGTGTTTGACACAACCTCCCTCAAAATCCTTTTTGACAAGCCTTTAAGACAGGAACCAGATAGATGAAACACAAAATGGTTGAGAAACTGACTAGATTGTGGAGTTCAGAGGGTGGTGGTTAAAGGCTTCAAGTCATGCTTGCAGTTGGGAACAAATTAATTTCTTCTGGAGTCAATGCAATTCAGCTTTATAAATCATCTGGAAGGTAGGACTGAATGCACTGCCACCAAATTTGAGGATAAGCCTACGCTGGGAGAGGAGGTAGATATACTGCAAGGAAAAGCCATCATATAGAGAGATCTCAACAGGCAGTTGAGATCTGGCCAACAAGAATGAGGTTTAACATGAGGTTCAGCAGAGATAAATGTCAAGTCCTGGACCTGGGATGGAATAATCCCAAGCAGTAGCACCAGCTGGGCACTGGCTGGCTGCACAGTTGCTCTGCTGAAAAGGCACAGGGTGTCTTGGCAGACAGCAAGCTGAACATAAGCCAGCCAAGTATCCTGGCAGCAATGAAGGCCAGCAGCATCCTGGGCTGAATTAGTAAGATTATTGCTGGTAGACGAAGGATGTGGTTTTCCTACTCTGCTTAGCACCTGTTAGGCCATACTTGGACCACACTGTCCGGTTTTTCTCTCCCCAGTTCAAGAGAGATGTTGAAAGCCCGGAGATGGTCCAGAGGGGACCAGCAGGATTAAGGGGACAGAGAACTTCACAACTGAATGAATTGTGCTTGCTCAGCCTTAAGAACCAAAAACTCAGGGTAGGGAAATAAATCAGTGTCTTCCACTACCTAAAAGGTAGTTGTGGAGAAGATGCATCTCTACATGAGGAAGCTCTACGACAGGAGAAGAAGCAATGGGCATAAGTGGCTTCAAGGGAAGTTCCACTTGAATACCAAAAAAATTAGTTGCTGTGAGAGCAACTAAAGAGTAAAATCAGTTGCCTCAAGAGAGTGGAATCTTCCTCACTAGAAATATTAAAGACTTGGCTTGACTGAGCCTTGAATAACCTAATCTAAGGCCCTGCTTTCAACAGAAAGTTGGACCAGATGGTTTTGGAAGGTCCTTTCCAACCTAGACTTCTCTGTGTTTCTGTGATTCTTTTCCATTTCTTCTTAATATATACTTTGCTATGTATTTATGTTGGAGGGAAAATTGTCCTGAGCTTTTCAATTTCGAGCAGAAAGCAGTAAGGATGCAACAGTGTTTGTTTTCCATGAGCGTCCAAGATACAAAGAGTTAAAGATCTCTCGCAAGCTCAGACAGCAGCTCCAGCTCCCACATACCCAGACTTTTAACGGCCTGGGTTGCACCCTAACCTGGACACCTGGCAGACATCCTCCCTGCCAGATTTCTGCCCAGTCAAACCCTGCCCAGAGGGGCAGTGAGTCTCTTGCCTCTTGCTGGCCATGTTTCCCTTGCCTACTGACTTGTTTCATGTTCTGCATCGTGTGCCAGCCCAAAGCACAAGCCTTGCCCTTCCTCCTCCTGGACATGAGCTGGCATGCATGGCCTCGCCTCCGACTGGGCGCAGCAACCTCCCATGAAAGTGAGGGAAAAAAGGTGACTGTTACCAGTAAAGGCCAAACTGGCTGCAGCTAAAGGTCTATCAGAAGGCCCTGTCATGGCTTGAGCTATAAACTCAGGAGATGAAGAGACAACCTACTCTGGGGCCAGCAACCAAAGCATTAACCATGGTAGCAATGACAAGGCAAATGATTGAGCTGTGTAATTTTTGGCTAGGCATCTTTAAACCCGTCATCCCACCCACCGTTTCCCTGCTAGGGTCCATACCGAGATGGACACAATAAGGAGGGTGGGTTTATCACTCATACCACCACTTTCCTGTCCCACATGCACAGGCAGGAGGAAAGGAGACCCAACTTCAGCAGGAGGCAGCCGGCAAGCGAGGCAGCTAGCAAGATGGCCGTGAGACGGAACATCACTGGTGGCTAGCACCAGGCAAGGTGTTGGGGCCACCAAGGGCCGTGGCACACCCTTGGGGTGGCTTCCACCAGCGTGAAATCATCTCCATCACAGAAGCCACACCTGAAATACCTTTCCAAAATTGCTTCAGATAGAAATAACTCTCCAAAATTGCTTCAGATAAGCAGTGATTCCTACCCTGAGGAGCTGGAGACATGTCTAATCCCAAATTCCTCCCGTTCCTGGCCCCAGCTCCCAGCTTGCCGTAAGTGAGAGTGATGCAGACACCTCCATCACTATTAAGCACAATGAGATGTCTGAGACAACGGGACCCGCTCAGTGCAGCAATCCTTGAGCTACTTGGGGCAATGCCCAGCTGTGTTTTGCTTGGCCCCATCTGCAAGCCTCCAGGAGACCCTACGTCACTGCTCCCTGTCCCAGGAACACACTGGGGCTGCCGGGGAGGGAAGTGGGAGCATTAGTAGTGGGGAGGCAGCAGCCAAGCAGCCACTGTGGAGCCACTTGGAAATTGGAAAATAGGCAGAGTAGACACCTATTTTTCTGAAAATGATGTGCAATTAAACTGATATTAACTGTTCCAGGCCATGTGCAGGAAGACAATGTAGGCTTGAAAACAGGCATGAAGCACAACTTCATGCCTCACAAAGGCAGGAAACCAACGCGTGCCCATAGTTATACCAGTTTCCCACTAAGATGGTCCAAGAGACCACTGTCTGTCCATCCTCCCTCTGCTGAATACATTGGCAACCAAACGTCAGAGAACTGAAAGGTGATGAGATTTCAATCCATTGTGTGAAAACAGCTGAACAGGGGAGAGAAACCCCAAAGCTGCCAGCCCAGTTTGGGGATAAGCTCATACACTTCCAGAGATCAGAAGCTTTGGATGGGGACCAGCTATGGTCTGGGAGCTGCGAGTGCAGGGAAGGCACAGACCCTGTCCGGGCATATGAAATGGTGGTGGGCAGGTGACTGACTCAAGTGGGAGGTGGGATATGGGCCTCCCATGTTAAAGAGGAACTGCTCAGTGCTCATCTCTGCAGGCCCCTGTACCTGGTAAAACATGGAAAAGCAGGCACACCCAAAGAAACAGGGAAGTTTGGTAAAAATAGCATTTGCGATCTCCACCTTGCACTGACCTACACCCACAGTGGGAATCACTGGGCACCATTTTTCATCCACTGGTTTCTCAGCTCCTGAACATTTTCAATATTTCAAAACTTTTCCCATGTTTCATAAAATTGGGAGTCTTCAGCACAAACATAAGCACAGAGAAATGTGATATGACCAGGGCACCCAGTGCTCACCCAGTGCTCTGCTCCTCTCCCTGCAAGCACAGAGGTGGCCATGAGCAGTAGGGAAGACCTTGGGCTGCCTGAAGAAGGGAAAGCCCCAGCTCCTGATACACACAACTCTGCACAAAAGAGGATATCACCTGAGAAGGACCAAGTGTGGATGACAGGCATGACAGTAAGGATGACAAACACAGCAGTCTCGGTTATAAAGAAAATGTAGCAAGCAATGTAATTGTGTTCACGGCCTCCCAGCTGGTTCAGGGTCCAACCATAATGCCCAAAGTATGATGGAGACACAAAATAATGAAGACAAACCTGTAGTGATCTGGGAATGATAAGAAGTGGCGGGGATTCCTTCTCTTACCCAAGTAAATCTTCCCATGTCTTGTCATAGGAAACTATTTGGAATATCTCACCTATGATAAGAGGGGCATATCCTAATTGAGCGTTAAAAATGGGAAATCCTCCAGTGGAAAGAAGGAACATCCATCACCGGGAGGTATGCAGGAGATGGCACCGCCACACTGACAGAAACATCAACAGTCTCACAAGAGCTGCTAAATTTTAAAGCTTTTCTTGAACCTGGGATGCTTTCTTCTTAACTTAGCGGACCCTGAGGTCCTTATCAGCACTGGATGTTTAGATGACTTGGCAATCTTCCTGAACATTTTCTTTAAAATGAATAAACCTGACAAGCACAATGCGAGTTACAAACTGCCTTGACTTCCAGGAATAAGGGGATGGTTCAAAGAATGCAGCCCTGGGCTCCTCAATGGAAAAAGAGCGTATCTTAGGGCAGAGCCTTCCCATCCCCACCTTTTCATTCAATTTTCTACCCCCTGCACTTTCGCTACAAGGCAGTCAGGGTGTCTCTGTGCAGCAAGACTCATTCCAACTGGCAGCTGTGGATCAAAGAGCACTGGAAACATTAATCAGTGCGCCTCATCATTTCCAGTCTCAAGAAACTTTTCTCTGTGACCTGGCATATAAACACCAAGTCGTTTCATTCACTGGTTGATGGACCAGAAACCAAACAATCCTTATCGTACCTAATTCATCTTACTCCTCCGGGTTATAGATGGATCAGCCTGCAATCCTGCAGCAGCAGTGGCAAACTTTAGGCGCTTTACTTAATCAAACTGATTAGCAACCTGTCTGTAGCACCTTTTATCTGCTGGTGCCAAAGTAGTTTACAAGCATTAAGTGCATCTAATTTTGCGATAGCAAAGCAAGATGTGGTTGCTATTTTCTAAAGCACCTCCAGTAATGAGGGAGAGATCTTGTTTTAAGGGGGTGGGGAGGTGCAAGGCAGCAAGTTTTGCTGATGCACAACAACCGCTTTGAAAATTAAATAAGCAAATGACGAAGTCAGGGAGGGAGCCCAGGAATTTTGATTGCCAGCTATCTGTGCTGCCCGTGCTGCCATATGGTTTGTAGCAAAAAGGAAAAGAATAATCAAACCAGACATCTGTGCCCAGAGCCTTATCTATTTGGGCACCGTCCTCCGGACAGCCGCACTCTGAGCACAAACAAAGGGTGATGAGATCTCCTCTCCCCTCGGTGGGTCTGCGGGGGGACGTGGTGCCTCCTGCTCTGGTTCAGGTTAATGTGTGTGTGATCGCCACCTGTTTGGGAGTTTGCTCCCACGGTAACATCGATTTCTCACTTAATGCCAAGAGCAGAACAACAGCCCTGTCCCTGTCGGAAGGAGAGCTGACAAAAAGTAAAGGTTGCTTTAGCTTTCCTCGGTTTTCACTCAAGTGCCCCCAACTCGGGGGAAAAAAAAAAAAAAAAGAAAGAATTATGCCAAAGGTCAGCCTGTTCCAGGGCTGCTTGTTCCCTCTTTGAAGGAGAGAGAAGTGAGGGGTGGCACAGAAACCTGCTGCTACACCTGACGGGCTCTCACGGAGAGAGCTGGCGATGGAGCCCTGCGGGAGCAGTTTGCAAACTCGCACGACCTGCCTTGAACCTTGCCCAAAACTGTCCCGTTCTTTTCTCAGGTGCGTGGTGCCAGAGGTAATCCAGCTCCCTCTCTTCTCTCTCCCGGACACGGAGTAATATTTCTTTTCCTTGAGAGTAGGTGCCTTCGGGGAGAGGTGCAGAGAGGGGAGGAAGGGCTGGAATTGATGCCGGAGCGCACCAAGACTTCCCTCCGACATCGATGCAACCCCATCTGCTGAAAGCTAAACGAAGGATTTCCTGGCGGAAAGGCTGCCAACCCGAAGCTTGGGAGAACTGGATTTCAACACCTGCTCAGCCACAGGCTTGCTGCCTGGCCTTGCACAAGTCACTCAAAAGCCACGTGTATAATGGTACTGACATATCTGGCTCCTGGAAGGAAGTCCACGACACCAAGCTGGTTGGCTGCAGAGGATTAGGCATCTATGAATAGGTTTGGCACGAGGCAACGCATCCAACAACGGCTGCCAACCAGGGTGAGAGAAGGTGCCAGAAGACAGGAGCAAATCTCCCCCAGGTCTCTCTGCTGTTTGAATCACCCAGCTCCACGGGAGCCTGCTGGTGGTGTGGGCTGGTTCACCCTCCGCTGATCCAGCACCTGCAGTGGCTTAGCACATTATCACTCCTTGCTCCCACCTCCCTGCCCCAGGTTTCCGCAACCATTCACAGACCCCAAATGGTGCTTCATCCTGATTCCCAGTCCCAATCTGCTGCAGAGGCTAATAAACCTGCCTGGACAGGCAGGGGACACGCAGGGCAGCTGGAAGCAGTAATACTTTCACCAGCTTCAGGGAGCAACGCCAGGGCTGGTCCCTGGGTACCCCTTCTCTCTCTGCAGATGGTGAGGGACAGGGATTTTGTACCTCTGCTTGTCACCTGGTGGTCAGGCATCGAGAAGAGAGGGTCGAGGCTTTGTGCATGGGTGGGAACTGGGAAATCATCTGAGCAACTTGAAAACAAATCTCTCCAAAGACCCCCTCCTTTCTGAGCCGCTCAAAAAGCAAAAATGCTGCAGAAGGTAGGTTTGCATTGTATAATGATCAAAATACCCCAACTTGTTCTAATGAAGGCTTACCACTCATCACCTTCCTGAAGTCATTAGAAAGTGAACTGTTTAGATAAAGGTGAAGAAAGGCCACTAAGCCCACCTGAAACAAATATGAACCAAACATCAAGCAAACACGAACCAGGCAGCCTGCTTCATGCTTCAACAGAAAGAAGGGTCAGCTTCTTGGCTGGCACAAATCAACCTAAATGGTCACTGGAGAAGTACTCATTTCCTTAGGCAAATAAAATGTGGTTCTCCTCCTGCTTCTTCAGGAAGACACTAACTGCTGGGCTGACTTTTCCAAATCCAGCTGAAGCTGCTGGCATGCCCTCCCAGCAAGCAGAAAAGCAGAGCTGCTATAGACAACAGCTTAGCAAAATCTTGGATGAATCACACCCAAAAGTCCATCGTCCCACAGGCCAAGTGAGCTGGTGGTGAGCTCTCTTGGCCCTGGAAGTATTGAAGCCATGCTCCCACACTGCTAACCAGAGATGATATACCCTTCCTCTGAGCAAGGCTTTTGAGTTCAGCCTTGGCACTAACGGCAGGCTCCAGAGCTCAGGGACCAGAGCGGACACCCGCCTGCCCATCTGCACTTACCTGCACTGATGGGTCCTACGTAAAAACAAAGTCCTTGATGCAACTGTGGTGACTGTGAAAGGCACTCTGCTGTCATCTGAAAGGGAGCCAAGGAAAACAGGGAGAGGAGAGCTGATGGCTCCTCTTTTGCTCATATCCTTCCACTTGCTGGATATTTGCTACTGGCAGCACAAAAAAATGGTAAGATACACTAAAACACCCAAAGCTGGGCACACTGTCAGAGCAGGATTGCTGCTAGTCCCTCCTGGCCTGATCTGTTGCGTTTTTGAAGTTTACATGATCACACCTCCCAGTTTCTCTTCATTCGCTAATGAGATTTGAAAGTGGGTCAAGATGAAATGCTTGTCATTTTGCTGAAATTTAAATAAAATTGAAAAAATCAGAGATAATCAAGACCTAAAACTTGCCTTGTCCTTACCCTCACTTTCCTTTTGCCATCAACTTGTTTATCAGAAACCATTTACTGATATAGGAATCTATGTGAACATTTTAATTAAAAAACAAAACAAAACAAAAACCTAACACTGCAACAAGAAACGGGGGAAAATCCCAGCTTTTTCAGTCCCATTAGATAATTTGATTCATTCAAAACTGAGAATTAAACTCAGGGATTAAAAAAACGTATCCCACAAACCACGCCATTCTCACATTTTCCATAATGACTCGCACTTCTCAGTTGGTTCAAAAATATGCCATGAACGTTAGGTTTATAATCACATCCTCACCCATCAGCTACAAACCAAACACAAAATCTTCAGCCACCCACCGGTGAATGAATGGATGGCAGAAGGTGAAAAAGGTTTGTACTTCAGTTACTCAGTCAGCCAAAAGAAAAAAAAGAAAAAATACCAGAAAATCAGGGTGTATTGTGCCCAGGGAGGAGGCGGTTGTCTCTTGCTTTGCTGGAACGTTGTCTGGAGGCCCTGGAGCATCACTGTGCTGGGGGAGTCCAGCCAGACCTTGGCACGCCGATGAGTGCCAGCATCTCGCATCCTCTGGGGGTCCAGCGAGGGGAAACAGCATCCCGGGTGCAGCTCACGGGACGGTGCACACAGGAGGGTGGGTTTGGCCTGGGATGGGAGCAGCTCCTCGATAGGTGGCCAGTTACGGTGGTGGAGCTCAGCCTGAGGACACATATTCAGAGCAGCTTCCCCGACAGGGCACAGCTGGAGAGACCGGGATGCGTCAGGCAGGGCTGGGAACTGGGAAATCATTTCAGCAATTGGAAAATAAATCTCTCCAAAGACCCCCCCCTCCTTTCTGAGCAGCTCAAAAAGCAAAAATGCTGCAGAAGGTGGGTTTGTACCGTATAATGATCAGAATACCCCAACTTGTCCTAATGAAGGCTCACCACTCATCACCTTCCCTGTGCTCCCTTGTCTCTTTTTCCATCGCTGTCCTTCCATGCCCCCAGGCAGGCGGAGGGCCTGGTGCCGCACCACTGGGGCCCAGCAAGTGGGTCAGGCTCAGTACGGGACCCCCAGGGACCGCTCCACTTGTGAGAGCTGATTAAAGCTTCTGTATTATTTTCATCTCGCATGGTGTCAGATGGGTCTTCATTCATCAGGTGCTTTATTCTAGTAGCTCCTTCCCTCCCAGTGAGAGAAGGGTTCATCGCATGCAGCTTCAGGCATCCGAAGTACAGGAGTCCATGACCCAAACAGCTGTCTGGCCTCCCCCCATAGTCACTGGAGGACAACGGCCAACATTACCAAAGGGAAACCCACCTACTTTAGATGCCTGCCTCAAGATGAGCTGGCTCCAAAGCATTTTGACCTGGTAGTTTAAACAATGCCAAGTGTTGTGGGAGAACTGCCCTACCCTGGGGATCGAGGGAGAAAGGGGCTGAGCAGCATCAGAGCTCTGAGCATAAAGGCAGAAAGACCCAAATGATCCATCACCCCCTTTCACCCAACACCTCTACAAAATAAGCCCAGTATTTTAGACTAAAGCTGCAACCCCAGAGCAACATCGTGATTTCCTCTAAGAACTGGAAAAAGGCATAAAACTTTCAATGGTTCCTTCTGCACCCCAAACCTGCTTTATTCCCTAGATGTGACAATCAAGTCACCCCTTGTCAGCCTTCATCCCAATAACCTCAGCTCCCTAAGACTTACACCAGGGAGTTCTGGCTTGGCAATCCCAAGTCATTTTTGAATTCTTCCTGGCATTTCCCCATCCCTCTTCAAGCGCAGACACCAGCCAGTGTGTAAACTTTGTCCCAATCAAGGGACAAAGTCAACTCCCTGCTTCTACTTGCCCTCCAGAGCTGCAGAGATCCCTTCTGTCACACTGCTCCATGAGGATCTTGCTTTCACACCATTACAAGACCCCTTCAACTCCCTCCCTGGATAATCTCAGTCAGGTTCTAGAGAGACCTGAATCCTTCATTCCCAACTACACTGAGATTCATTTAACTGCCATAAATTAGGGGGCTTTTTGCACTAGTGCTTTTTGGTCAGCTACTACTCAACAAAGGCCAATTATGTCTTCACTACTAAGCAGTGTGAGGGAATACTCCCAGACACTGGTACTCAAACCACCTCTGCTGTCACACTGCTCCTTCATATGCCCTCAGCTCATGACAGCCAGCACCTTCCTGAGCAAAGACTAGAATCCAACACAGACCATTCCCAATAACCAGTTGGTTGCAGTCCCCTGGTATGGAAAGCTGGAGAGTTTATGCTCGACAGACACAGCTTGTCCTGCGCTGTTTGGCAATGTGACAGAAAGCCACCTTAGGTGCATCTAAGCAGCTCATCACACATCCCAGGGCCTTTGTTAAATCAGGGCTGGCATCAGGTATCAACCATTCCTGAGGTCATGGAAGGCCCATAATAATCAAGACAGAGCTGCTCTCGCCACCCATACTGAAATTTAAATAACGAGCCCAATTTCATCCTCCTTCTAGGACAATTCAAAAACAACACATTGTGATGAAAGGATAAAAGAAAGATGGGGTTTCTTGCCTGCATGCTACCGAGGCAAACTTTTCATGGAAACTCAAAAAAAATCCCTGACTGTGTGATTCATAAATTATAAAAGCTGAGAGAGACCAGCTAAACGATTTTATCTGACCTTCTGCCTATATAAAGACCACAGAATTTCATCCAGCGATTTCTGCCCCAAAGCCCAGTAATTTGTGGTTCAAGGAGAGCATCTTGACCAGCCTACTGTCCAGCTTTGATGTGAGGACGTCGAATGAGGCGCTAACCACTTCCCATGCTGTCAAAAACTGGCTCTTCTACAGGTTGTGTCAGCATCTCTTCACCACAGCACAACTTGCCATCGTCTTCCCACGGACACGGAAATTTTTAAGTGGTTTTGCCCTCTCTATCAAAATGCTCAAACCATCAAAAAGAGGGAAAATTGAGATTCTGAAGCACAAAACATCAAGCAAGGACATGCCAAGAGAAGGACAAAAGAGCATCTCTAAGTAACCTTCTGCTGTGGTCAAATAGATGAAATCTACATTAAAATGCAACTCAAGGTCCACTTGTTTTCCCATTCTAGATGACACAGTGGAAAAACTATTTTCACTCAAAAAAAATGAATCCAAACATACACCTATCTGTGTGACTTGTAAGAAAAACACATTTATTTGGTTATAAAAGTAATTTTTCTGCTACTTTTAAAGCATGCTGAAGTTTCATTGTGATAAATATTTCCACAACAGAGACCTTGAGTGGCCATAGCAAAACCCACTTCAAAGCCATCCCCTGCGAGATAGGCCCAGTAAAAACACAGCTCGCTGCCAGACTACACCTTCTGACTTTTGTTTCCAAATTTTTGTGGTTGGGAGCACAGATGGGATAAAGAAAACTTTTTTCTTTTTTAGTGTTTTTTTTTTTTAAGGAAACAAACCCAAAATGGCAAGCAGCCCAGAAGGCTACAAGACCAAACTCCTCTCAGGTGAAAAATATTTACATTGAGCCCAGAATTAACACAAGCTCTTCCTTCCTTGTATCTTGCAACTGCGGCATCCAATGACAACCCCAGTGATTCAAGTTCCTCCACCCACAGACCTACAACAGCCCAGGTGACAGCCTTGAGATTTCTCCAACATCAGCCTGTGTTGGAGCGTGGGATGGGGCTTCAGGCACCACGTCCCAAATCCACTCCTGCACTTCAGCACTAAATGACCACAATCACGTGGAATAAAACCAAGGCAGAAGGTTCATTCCAACAATGTCTCTTTTATTTTCAAAGAGATGCTTTCTTGCCCTCTGCATCTCACCCTCTGCCTGCACTTGTGCTACAGCCAAACCCATGCTGAAAAGCAAATTCTCAGGGTCATCACCTATGGTCCCACGGCTTAAGTCTCTGCTGGGATGAACCTGGCTCAGTTTCCTGCTTCCCCATGGAGGGATTAGTCTCATCTGCAGAGCAGGTAAAGGTGCAGCTCCAGCTCGCAGAAGCGCTGGGCTGGCTGTGGTCAGCAAGATGCTGCTGGATAAAGGTGCTGAGTGCTTGTGCAGAGTGTCTCACGGGGGTTTGAAGACCACACTTTATTACATGCTTTTATAGCCACATTTTTATAGCCATACGCCATGTGGGACTATACGTCCACATGGAGGTGATGGCTGTCTCCAGCCATGGCGTTCTTGGCCATCCGTGAGCTCCCTGCACGGCACCCAGGACTACGGCAACAGGAGCAGCACACACATCTAGAAGGACAGGACATGTAGGCTTATGAAACAAGCACCGGTCTAACACGCCAGGTCTACACAAGCCATCTAGAGCTTTACAGCTTGTGAAACTTCAGCCTGTCTTAAGGCAGAGTTAAGGCACACTTTAAGGTTGAGGGCACTGTCATTTTATGTGTGGAAGCTCTTACACCAATTAAAATCCTGTTTGTGTCTATGTGCACAGGTGCAAACCAACCTGGCACAGCCTGCTTGAAACCAAAATAAGTGCACCTGAAGCAGGAGCAGCTCTATCCCATTTCTGCATCCATAGATCTGTAGGATTTAATGCTGCTGGCACAATATGAAGGTGCTCTACACATAAATGCACTGACAGCAAACAGATCTACGCTTAACAGCGGTTCAGCTGAAGAGGTATAGCTTCTTTAAAAAAGCCTAGAGCACTGTCTTTTGAAATTCTGGGTAACCAAGAGCAAGAGTTAAAGCTCTGCTTTTAAATCATCCATCCTGGAGCAGTCATAGCGGGCAAAGGTAGTGAGCCCAAGAGTGCAGCAGCATAGGCGACGGGGTGAAACCCCATGGCCAGTTTAAGTTTAAGCATCTCATAATTTCCATTACTGCTACTGTAATGATTTTGCAACTCTCACTTATTTCTCACCATTTCAGCTGCTAGTTTGTAGCAAATACTTTGAAAAAAAAAAAAAGAACCCAAAACCCCAGAGACTGCCCATCCTTGACAGGAACAGTGCTGGCATGCCTGGAATGTGTAAAACCACAAAAGAGCCATTTCTGTTCACATTACTCCTTATGAAATCCCCCTTTTAAAGAAGACTCAGCACTGGAGGCTCCAGCCACTCGACAGAGCCCCTTCAGGATTGCCTTTTGCCTGGAAATGCGACTTATCAGTGGAAGCCCAGGCGGGTTTGGGGTATCTGACTGTTGTGTCCTTTGCTTTGAACTCCAGGACCGTTACACACACGGCCGCCAAACTGGTCAAGCCATTTTCCTCTCCTCCTTCATCCCCAGGTTCGGGGTAGATAAAAGCCGCACCAGGCTCGCTGCCCTGCCGAGGCCAATTTGACTGTTAATTTTACATTTAAGAAAAACCAAATAACAAAACCCAACACCCCACACAAAGATTATCGCCGTTACCCACACAGAGGCCAGAGCAACCACAGTGTGATTCACCAAGACCCAGGCGGCAGCGCGTATCTCTGGACACAGACGGGAATATTCTCTGCAGTTTTGCAGCTCTTTCTTGCTCTGACACATCCTTTTTTCTTGCATTGCTTCTACGTGTCTTTACCCCCACAACCTGTAGCACCAGTGAGCTGCTGCTGCCGGCAGCAGGGTGGGAGCCCGGCTCTGGTCAGCCCCTTGCACTTATAGGGATACCTATAGGGTATATAGGTTGGGCAGATGGGAAATTGCTTTGCTGGAGTGAGGAGGTGACCAACCCGTGTGGCTGCATTAGTGCAGTGCTGAGAATGAAAACTCCTGCTCCTGTTTAAGGTACTAGGGAAACTTTTGCTGGCTTCTCTTTGGTTTTCCACCTCTCCTCTTTCCTTTCCTGAGCTTGATGAAGCTTTCTGGGCTCACCTTCCCAGGGAAACCATCACTACAGGCGCATGGCAATCTGGTTCTCTGGCAACCTTTGGTTCATCTAGCCATCTACCAGAAAGCACCCGAGCAACGCGGGGCAAAGCTGAAATATGGGGACTGTTAACCTCAATTCCCAGCATTTACTGCCTTCTGTTTGTGCAGGCTGATGTGGAGCTCTGCAAAATGCAAGAAGTTGTTCGTACGCAGGAGGCCTAGCAGGAGAAACATTAAAGACTGTAAGAAAGAGCAGGCAAAAAAAATATCTTGTAGAGAGCTGGAAAAAGAAAAGATGCAGAATGACAGGCAGGAATTCCCCAGTGGTCTGAGGTTATTGGTGTGATTGCTTTCAGGACTGGTGTTGTTTTTTTTTTTTGTTGTACCACCTTGATTTGCATACAAAGCATCTCGAACAGGAAATATCAGCTGTCCTGGAAAAAACCACAAGAAGGATAAGGATTTTTGCTGTCAAGGGCAGAATGGCTTTCAGCTCTGTATGACATGCCAAGAAAGCCTCTCTGCTCGCTAACGCAACGCGCAGCAGCACATTTCAGCTCCTCCTCCCTCCCAGCTCTGCGTCCCATCCCGAGGGCAGCGGCGCATGATGCAGCTCCTCAGGAGAGCTTCCATAGTTAGAAAACCTGAAAATGAAAGAAAAACAAGCAGGTGAGTTGATTTGCATTCCAGATTCACAATTAACACGGCACTGAATTAGCTTGTAGGAAGTGGAGGAGTAAGAAGGAAAACCGCCAACTTGAAAATGCAAATCTTCACCCTACTACAATTACAAGCCACAGCCAGGATTCCTACCAGCTGGGAAGGCACTAGTAAGAACACATTTTTCACTACTTTTTCAATGTGGTCACTTCATGAACTCAACAGTGGCTTGTGATATTTGGTTTCATTCCTATCCCATATATAGTCAGTCTCGTTTCCTGAAAAGAACATGAACGGAAAAGCAGAAAACCTTTAAAACGATTGTATGGGTCTTTCTGTCTTTTCTTTCTCCTTTTTGTCTTTTATTTCTACCATGCTCCACTAAGAAAACCAGCATTTTTTAAATTAGCACAGGTTTTTAAAAAAAATGGATCTTTTCCCAAGGCTCTTGGATCTTAAAGAATATAGGTTGCTGGTTTAAACTCACACACTAACTGTTGGCAGAAGAATGAAACTGGTTCAATAAGGTATACACTCATGTATGCATACAATTCCTCTACACATGGTGACCAGGAACCATTCTCTGTCTCCAGCAGCAAGCACAGCGAGAACAGTTCTGTTCAACAACCCTTTGCACTGGTATTGCAGGACCTCAGCCCTCTGTGGCCATCAACAGTCGCAGCCCCATGGGAAGCACAGTGGCGAGTAAAAACTTGCTTTAAAGATGAGTAAGTGAGACGGTGGTAATTATAACACTACATCTCTTTGCGTTTTTCTGCAGAACTCAGTTCATTGCCTTATCTGTGCAGGCTCGGTCCCTCTCCCTGTGGGAGCCCCCCTCATTAGCAGCGAGAAGAGATCTTTGTCACCCCAGGGCTCCTCCATGCTCCTCTTCCCTCCCAGTTGCCAAGAAACACTCAGGCTTTCCAAGGACAGTGACAGGTCCTGTTCGAAAGACCATCTAGACACAGGCTAGTATCCCAGCTGAACAGCTCTGCCACCGCTCAGTTGTTGGGCTGGCAGTTGTTGGGACCGTGGGTCAACTGGGACCTTAGGAAAGAAACTGCAGCAAAGACCAACAGCATGCTGGGCTGCAGAAGCAGAAGCACAGGCCAGAGATCTCAGCACTCATTAGACCACCTCTTGATACTTCATGTAGTTTTGGGTGCTCCTGTACAAGAAACACATTGACAAACTACATTGAGCAGTGCAGTGGAGGAGCACCAACGTGGCCAGGGACTGGCAGACTGGCCTGGAGAGAAGAGGTTGAGGGACCTGGGTTTGTTCAGCCAGGGGAAGAGATAGCTTTGAGGGATCCAAAAGCAGACCCCAGCACCTGCAGGGAGGTTACTGAGAATACAGAGCCAGATTCTTCATGGCAGAAGAATGAGAGACAACACGCAATATTTAAAACAACAGTGGTTCTGACTGGATGTTAGGAAAAACTTTTTCCATGTGGTGACACTCAAGACGTGGAGCTGGCCGTGCAGTCTCATCCTTAGAAGTCTTTGAGACTTGACTAAAGACATGAGCAACCTGGTCTAATCTCACACCTGATCCACCTGAGGTCCCTTGTAGCCTGAATTATCCCCCAGTCCTACAAATCATCTCCTAACTGCTACCAGTGCAGAGGCTTTGGAGGAAAGGACGGGAATTGCTCAGTGCTTGGGTACCGTGATATCACCCAAGCGGAAGAGTTAAAAGAAAGAACCACAACCCAAGTCTGTGAAGGTCCAGAAGGTCCCCCTAAGCACTTTTAAAACATGCTTTCCTTGGGACATGACAAACTCCACTTCTGCATCCAGTCCCACAGCGGCCCAGACATAGTCCACCTCAGTTTGGGCATCAGTGGCTGAGGAACCGCTGCCCATGTCCCATCCACAGCACACACAAGAGCAGTGTTGGAGGGCAGTCACACCTCCTCCCCCACCAGACACACACGTATTTACAGAACAAGCAGGATTTCCTAAGCCCAGTGAATAGCACCAACTATAAAAGGGCTCTCTGTACTGCCCAAGGCTGCAGCCTCTCTTCCACAGGATGGAGATGCTTCAAGAAGCCTTCCCTCTGCCCTGCAGGCTGCAATGCTCTGGTGCAGGAGGAGCACGCAACACCACCAGCATGGCCTTCCCCTCCTCTCCATCCCCTGTGTCGTAAACCGTGCTGGAGCAATGTCTTGCTTCCAGTCAAAATAACGTATGTGGCTAAGAAACAGGAAATGTCACAACCAAGAAGATGAAAAGGGACATCACAGATATAGCTGCTGAGCTCTGGCTTCTCAGAAGAATCCATACACACCATGAAGCAACTGTCACATGTGCTGGGTGGGCAGGAGCGGAGGAGGTGGAAGAGGAGAGGTTCATCTCCTCACCCCAGGTCACCCATGAGGTCAGTCATGGAGCCATGAAACAACCTTCCCCAGTCTGTCCCAGAGTCTTGATGCTCCCTGCCCTCTTCATGCCTCCACTTGACAGCTAAGCCATGCTAGGGGGTAAAGCTGCCCTCCTGACACACCACATAACCACATTCCTTTTTGGAGACCAAAGCCCGTGGGATGCCAGCTCTGCACCAGAAGTCAGTCCTGAGCAAGTAACACCTTTTAAAAATGCAAACCTGCATTCACATGAAGACACTGGTCCAGCTTTGAAGATACGCTCATTAACGTTTTTTGAGATGTGGTCTATTCTCACCAGACCTTAGAGGGCTGTAAGGGTTTATCCACATGTGGGTTTTTTTGAACTCGGAAGTGAGACCAGTAAGCATTTTTATACCTACCTATTCATAGGCTTCTATTTTCAGTACAGAATAGGGTATCAGATCACTTGGTTTCAACTTCTGCTGAAACTCCTGCATGACCCAGGATGGCTAATTTCAAGCAGTTTCTGAGCCCCTGCAGCGACTTGTGCTGGCCTAAATTTCTGTAACTGCCCCATACCGAGGTCTGCACAAATCAGCATGAGAAACCACAGCTTCAGTCAAAATTAGTACCTTGGTACAGAAATAAAGATTAAACACCCCACCTCCTCCTCCTCCTTGATAGGTGAGGTCTTTAAGTCAGATATGCCTTCAGAAACAGCCTTCCCCTCCTCTTTCCACCCTCCCATTCCTCCATCCTTTGAGCAAGGTCTCAGGGCAATACTTTGCAGCCTTGTTTGCTGGAGGAGAAGGATGCTTTCTGTCTGGGAAGCTGGGAGGACTGTGTCGGAGCAGAGCAGACCCCGGGCATGCAATTACCCAGGCAGCAGCAACAATATGTTAATTCACTGGATCCCTCTGAAACGAAGCACAGTGCAAGTCCCTGGAAAAAGTGAAAAGGAGCCTGTTAAGGGAACTGTGTGACGGCCTTGTGCACAGCAGCCCCTTGGAGTCCAGACAAGGACGGACTTTGCACAGCCATCGTTTTTAGAGCTGAACTGGCAGCCAGCACGCCTCCTCTTCCCGCCGCGGCGCATCCAGCAGGAGCGAGGGGAACCACCCTCAATGCCGACAGGTCGCTCCTGTCCATGGAGTAACATCCTTATTCTACTAAAGAGCTGTAGACACATGGAATAGCCCCTGCAAGGGATGCCTCATCTGTGGCGAATTCACCCTGGACAGATCATGGTCAGAAGGCCATGATGCCACGTGCTCTCTTCTCAGTGTCCAGAGCTTTCTCACACTTTCAGAAGCTCAGTCTCCTCCTTGGTGTCCTCATGCCAAGTTCATGTCCCGAGCTCTGCCCCTCTCTTCAGGTGCCCAGAGTCCCTTAGGACACTCCTGTCCTTCAACAACAAACAACAAAGCCAAGGTAGCAAGGACAGAAGAAAATTGAAATGCTCCTTTGATGAGTTTATCATGAGAAGTCAGCAACCTCAGAATGTCCATGCTGACTGACCACCTCCTGGTGATCACTAATTCCTCTAACACCCAAGTAGAAACTACAGCCCCACACTGGCATCATGATTGAAGTGGTTTTCAACTCCTAAACCAGAGGAGTGCCTTGCTACAGGCAGGAAACCTCCCTACTCTCCCTGGGAAAAATTGGTAGAGGAAGGGTCAAGAAGATCCCTGCTACCTCTGTATGTTGGACAGGCTGCCCATTTGCATGCTTTTAGTGCCACTTTCAGATGACTACAAATCTCCTTGACAAGCAAGCAACGGTTTCCATCAAAGGCAAGCACAGCTCTAGACCTATGTAGCCTCTTGTAGAGAGCTTTCTGTTGTAATCCTTACAAAGATTAAACTCTGCCAAGGGCAAGAGTTGCACAGCGAAGCCCTTTCTGCACCAGGCTGTTGACCACTGAGCTGATATATTGAAGTCAGAGGCTCATCTGTGTCTACACACTTATTCAGGGATGTAAGCGTGGCTTTCATGTATACATACAACTATTACCCTGAGGAGCAGGGGGCAACCACTAGAAGAAGTTTAAATTCAGCCCTTAGGTTGCACCAAAACCTCTGGGTTCCCGCACAAACAGGATCCAACAGCAGCAAACATCTAGAGAAACTGTTTACCACCTTCTGCATTGCGCTGGCTTTTTTGGAGAGATTGGTTTTTTGAGTGCAAGACTAAGAAAAATCACACTTGTTTATAAAGGCATCTATTTTCCACGGACCGACTTCTGCTCTCCAAGAAGCAGACAGGGAAAGGAAAGCACAACACTGAACTGCAGAGGCACCAGTGCCTAACTATGAGCTCTGGCCTTCGCAGAGCTCCTGGTGGCTGTCCCTAAATCGGAGCACGTCATTACCGGATGATGCATTTCAGATGTGATGGGTTTCCTGAAAAGCACCGACAACACAGGGTTAAACGCTCGGTTCAGACAGGCAGGGAAACAAGTCCCCTTCTGGTTTTTCAGCTGAATATTCAACGCTTTCCATGTTTGCTCACTCACAGGTTATCTGGGCTGCACAATCAGCAAAACTCCCACAAAAACACTCGCCGGGGCTCGGCTACCAGGCGGTCTGTAATGGAGCTGTTCTAGAGAAAAACAGAAGTGTTATCATGCTGTCCCAACACAATTAGTCATACCTGATGGAGAGATACGCGTCCTCGCAGGGCTCTTACCACCTTGTCAACAGATGAAGTCAAAACGAAAACATCCTAACTATCAACAACCGACTTGAAAGCTGAATCATGAATCCTGAAAGCAGCCTCAATGCTATGAAGAGATGTCTTCTCCGCAGAAGCAGACTGCTGGGTTCCTTCCGTCTGTCTTGGTTCTTCTTCCCATATAATTTCCTGACACCGCTCCGTGAAATTGCATTTCTTCTTTCATCTCTCCACTCATGCGACCCTTCTCTGCTCCTGCTGAAGGATGCTGTGGGGTCAGGAGAACAAACTGCACTTGAGGCAGGAAGAAGAAAAGGCCAGAGCTCTGGTGGTGGGAAACAACGTCCCGGTCATCTCCTCTGCGTGACCTCAGACAATTTCCCCAATGCTGTTTTGCCTCATTTCCCCAATGAAATAGCAAGTTCCCCACCACGCTGGGTGACTACCACTAGGATCTGTGTGGTACGCCTGGTGTTACCAACCTGGGGTTAACACTGATAACAATCAGGGGAGAGTGCTGATGTGTCTAAGCTTCCCTTCCATGTCAGCATCTTGTTCAGCCACATGGAGATCTTCGACACAACCTACACCATGGTTTCACACAGCACTTCTATATTTGAGTACTTTGCAAACATCTCTGTTGGTGTCTTCTAGCTCCGAAAGTGTTGGCAAACATTTCCTACCACGAGAGCATGACTGCAGGCTGGTAGCTCAAGGAGACCCAGCTTCTCTCTTCACCACTTGATAGACGCTTCCAATTCCACCGGACAGTTTTTGCATCAGCTTTTGCAAAAGTGATGGAGAGGACTGCCAAATGAAAGGGAGGAATTCGGCTCATGGCTGATACCAGAGGCAGAACATCGGGATGCAACTCAGTTGTTGAACCTCCCCAGCTGGGGGGTTACCTGGTTAGGAGGCACCACAGTGACCTCACAGGGATCCTGCGGTCACTGTCTCTGAGAAGGATGCCAGTGTTTAGAAGGATCTATGCATGCATACATGATGGTGGGACTGGGAGCAGACACTCAGTGGTTCCTCTTGATAAACTCTACACAACTCATCTGGAAAAAAATTTCTTTCTCAGAAGCCTCATCCCTGGTGCTGACAACTCTTTCGAGATGCTATCTGCACTGCCAGGGCTCTCAGCAAGGCACAAGGGGAAGCATGCCCTGCTCCAAGGGGTGGCCAGCAAGGCCAGGAGCTGCTCAGTGGCTCCACATCCATGGCAGAGCTTGTAAACAAAGCTCAGTTTTCCAGATTTGTGTAATTCCCAGGCAAGTCTCAGCCAAAACCGCACACCTGCGCTCACGCCACAGCACAGGGACACATCAGGAGCGAGGAGCAATTGCCGTGGGTTGCCATGGTAGTGTGCATGGGTGATTTTATCACCCTTATCAGCTGCAACAGCATTTAGGCCCATTATCAGAGAATACAGGAGTATTCTTTTAAGGTGCAATAGGTGGGAGAGGCAGAAAATCAGTGTCAGTCAGGAGGCAGCTGTCAGCACACAAAGCAAGAGCCCTTGCTCCGAGCGAGCTGCCTCCCCTGGGCACGCAGACATTTACCCAGCCCTTGGGAGGCCACGGGTGATGGAGGGCTCCCCGGCAGCCCCCCAGCTCAGAGGAGACCTCTCCGCTGCGCGGAGGGAGGCGCAGCCCTGCAGGGAGCGGGTGGAAGTAGGTCAATCCTTCTGCTTTGCTGAACCTTCTGGCAGGTCGGCAGCTCGTCGCCTGAGCTGCGCGGCAGCCATGTCGTTCAGAAGTTAACGAATTCAATACATCTAATTAAATCAACCTTGGCATCCGTTCAAAACTCATCTCACTTCCTTTTTTTTTTTTTTTTCCCCTCCTTTTCCCTTTTCATTCCTTGCTGTTGGTGGCGAAGAGACACACGAGAGGAGACGCAGTAGAGGGTTGCTAAGGGGCGAGCCCGCTCTCATCTCTTGGCTATTTCCCCACTGCTTTCCCATCATCGCAGAGATGCTTTGTTTTCCTCAAGGGAATGTGACAAACCCACGTGGCATCACTCTTTTTTCCCCTTTCCCCCTCCCACCCCCCCAAGATGAAATGACCTTTTCCATCTTCTCACAGGCTTTGCAAACAGAGTCCAACACACACCACTGATCCTTCAGCTCTGCACTTGGCAAGCAATCCAAGCTGGCACAGCTAGCAAAGGGAAGGCACATCAAAGCATGGCCTGCAGCACCTGGACTGGGCTGGACACGCTACAAGGTGTGAGCATCTTCTTCCACCACCAGGCTAAGCAAAGCCAGAAAGCAGTGGGGAGGCCACTGAAGATGGCTCACCACAGCCAGGGTCTCCTCCTGTCACTTTCCTGGGCAGGTCTTGAGCTCTTCCATACGCCAGCACTGCTTGATGGACATGGTCATGAAGATGGGCTCATGTCGGAGAAGCCATCCAAGATGTGCTGGTGGATGGCCATGGTGCTCTGGCTGCAAAGCACTGCAGGATGGGGAGCTCCTGTTTGGATGACACCCTCGGTGCCATGGGGATGCTGCCAGCGAGCTGCCCACCCCTGCTCTCTTCCACAGCCTGATGTGAACAGCAGGATCTCCCTGTCCAACCTCTCCTGCCTCTTCACTGTGGCAGATCCTGCCTCTTCTGCCATGTCCTCCCCACCCTGAGACCACCGCCGGGACAGCAGGACGGTGGCACAGCATGGCCTTTCTGTGCCATGACTCGCAGATGCCAGCCAAATTGCCATTCCTGGCCATGGGAGTTTAGTTAAAGGTACTTGGATCACCCCAGAAGAACACGCCTCTGATCCTTGGAGCAAATGTTGTCTTTTCCATATCCTTCAGGTCTTCTACCGCTTTGCTGGTCTGGGGAACCAGGACTAAGGAATATGCCAGGTACCACCAGACCAAGGCTACATTGTTTCCTCCAACCAGGTTTTATTTCCTCCTTAGATTGATATGAAAGACCTCTCTGGCAAAGATAGAAGAGTGTTATATCTGGATGATGGCACTTTGCACAGCAAATTCATCTGCAATCTGTTCCCTGCTATCACCTCAAGGCCTCCCTGCTCAAAAAGCAATTATTTACCTTCCCATATCTATGCTATTTCCTCTCCTTTAACCCACCCTCCCTCAAAATAATTCCTAAAATACTCAAAACAATCCTGGGCAGCTCTTCCTCCAGACTCCTGAAACGATGCCGTGCTGTGGTGTCGCTCTGCTCCCCAGCAGAAGTTGGGGAGCACTGGAAGAGCTAGAGCTCCCAGCACTGCAGTGGTGAGGTGCCTCTCTCCTGGCAGGGAAGGGCGTTTCGTGCCAAACCTCCTGCTCAGCACTATGAAAGTAGTCTAAAAAGCACTTTGAACTCCTCTGGGATGAAAGGCGCGAGAAGAGTGTAAAATATTCCTCTCTCCCATGGCAACGGATGTTAGAGAAGCCTCCTCTTGAGCACAGAAAGTAACTACTCTATCAGCAAGTTCCCCTTCCTCACCCAGAAATGACCATTCGTGATGCTCTGCCAGGCTCAGGGCTACCCCTCCTCTCTGCCCCCTTCCTCGCCTTTGGCACTCGGGTCATCCCCGTCCCAGGCTGCGCACTGGTGGAGAAATACTCCTGGATCAGAGGAAAGAAATGGGAGCAGAGGATACCATTTCAGGCTGCAGTGAATGAGCACACCTTCCCTGACACAACCACTGATGGAGCCTCTCCCGTGCACTGACCTGCTCTGAGAAAAATGCATTTACATTTCATTGAATTTCACTGAATTTCACGGAATTTTTAGAGTTGGGACCATAGAGATCATCTAGTCCAACTCCCCTGCTGAAGCAGGATTGCCTAAAGCTTGTCAGAGCATGTTACTCAGGAGCATCCAGGCGGGTCTTGAAAATCTCCAAAGAAAGGGACTCCACGACCTCCCTGGGCAGCTTGTTCCAGGGCTCTGTCACCCTCACTGTGAAGAAGTTTTTCCTCATATATGAGTGGAACCTCTTATGTTCCAACTTGTGCCCGTTGCCCCTCGTCCTCTCACTGGGAACCACTGAAAAGAGTCTGGCTCCCTCCTCCTTCAACCCATCCTTGAGATACTTGCAAGCATTAATAAAGTCTCCCCTCAGCCTTCTCTTCTCCAGACTAAAGAGTCCCAGCTCTCTCAGTCTTTCTTCATAAGGGAGATGCTCCAATCCTTGAATCATCTTTGTTGCCCTTCGCTGGACTCTTTCCAGTAGTTCCCTGTCCCTCTTGAACTGGGATATTTAAGTATTTAAATTGTTATTTACATTTCCTTAATACTGATCAGGCCTAAGCAGGGCATTTTACGTGCCCTCCATACTTCAAAAGCCTGTCCCAGCCGTGCTGGTGGTGCTGGGTGCTGCATGAGCGCAGAGGAAGAGACAGCTTGGGAGGAGATGCTGGTGACCCCAAGAGCTGAGAGAGGCCAAAATGACCAAATGCCACATAGCACTGAGTTTCAAGCAGGGGTCCTTCACGCTGCCGAATTAACCAGCAACTGTCCTTGGCACAGCAAAGGGTAGTGAGAGAATCTGGTGTGTTTTGCACCAGGGTTGATGGGAGCTGCTGTGCCTTTCAAATTCAGAAAGAAATAGGAGGTGGTTTGTTGAGGGGTACAAAAGTTCTCACAAGCAGTGTCACAAGAGACGGACAAGAGTTTTTCCTGCACCTGGACCTGTTGGAGCACGCACAGGAGAGCATCAATTTGGACTTCCAGGGTGAGACAGAAACCAGAAGCTGCCTCTGGCACTAACAAACACACATTGCATGTTAGTGAATACATGTGAAATGGTGTCCTCAGAGGAACGGCCATCAGCTCAGCACCTCCTTTGCACTCAGCCGTTTTCTCCTTGCATGAACCTCTGGTGCAAATAAGCCAAAAAGTACAAATTCTCATGCATTTGCTCTTTTATGACATTCAGGTACACGAGGGGTCAACCAGTAGGACGGGTGAACAGCTTGCATGCCCTCGGAGCAAACAGCACCAGCCAGGGAGCTCCACCATCCCTTCAGCATCGATTTCTCTCCCTTGTGTTTTCCTCTTGCCCAGTCCTAGATGGTGGGTCTAAAGAGATTTATTGGAAGAGATGGGAGGAAAATCCAAAGGACTGGCATTCCCAGTGTTCCCAAATCCTGGGTACTCTTTAGCTCTTCTAGATACCACAAAGCAACAATCACCAGCCTGCCCTGGGGTTGGCTTGCGTCTCACCACGGCAGCTTCTAACCCCAACTCAAGACCACCCCACATGGGCTCCCTACTCTTCCCACCTTCCTAAAATGGGCTCCTTGTTGTCTCCCTGAGTCTGTCCCAGCATGATCACCAACATCTGCAAAGTACTCAGATAACGAGGCAGCACAGGGCAGCCTGCGAGTGATTCAGGCAGCCTGGGGCCCGTGGCTGAGAGGTTTCACACCACCACTGTCGATGCCACCAACGTCTCCATCACCGGCAGGAGCCCTGCGGGGCCGCGACAGGAAATCGGGTCTTAATCACCGTCTCACTTTTCATTCCCTACTTCAGTTCTGCTATTTTAGCAGCTGCTGCGAGCTGGCTCCACACTTTCAGATGAGCAACCGTTAGGGCAGAGGGTTTAGCTCAAGCGTTTTCAAGCTGAAACTCCAAATGCAAAGAAAAATGTGAAGCTGGGGAAGGTTGTGGGGGGAAAAATTGGGCATCGGTCAAGGCTTTAAGACACAACAAAGCAAAGGTGCCCAAGTGGACACTGCCTGCAGAGCCTGGGACAGGCAGCCAGGCTGGGGACTCCATACGGGCAGGACAGGAACTGTGTGGACCTGCTGGCTGGGGCTGCTGCCCACTTGGGACAGCGGTGTGACATGGTCCGACGCAGATGTGCCTCCAGGTGCTTCCCCTTCTCCTTGTTCATGATACATCTATAGATCTGTTGTGACACCAGGGCCAGGCTTTATCAGCCTGTGTGGCAGCCAGGGAAAATTCCCCTTGCAGGGGGGAGGTCTGCTGCCACCATAACCCATGCAGATGGCAGAGCCAGCCTCAGTACACCTGCACCAGAGACCATCTAACAGGGAGAGAGGCTGCTGGGACCCGGAAAGGGATGTGGCCAGTGCTCACTGGCACAACATCCCATGCACTGGTACAAGATTGCTTGCCAAGGGCCCATCAGATCATGCTCCCCAAAGCTCACATGGCCCATGGACCTCCATGGTGACTGATGGCAGGTAACAAGCATTTCCACGCCGTGTTAGCAGCACAGCAACACCCTGGAGAGACTATAAGGAGAGGGAGCAGAAGTGACAACGCCGTTCTCGTGACTGGCATAGTGCCTAGGGGATGATGTGTGCCAGGGTGAGATGTCAGGGCAGACTTTGAGCCTGTCACTTTCCTTTGATTGAAGTGTCAAATATCCCTCTGTTGACTTCCCATCAGTTGCAAGGTTTTCCCCTAAAGCCATCACACAAAACTGATGCTGTTTAAAACATGCTTCAGATGTACTGAGGTCTGCTTCTTAGATGGCAATTGGTTAGACTATTCATAATAGACCACTATGGTTTCATCAAAGCATCTTGTGACACCTGCCCAGCACAATTTTCCCAGCCACAGTGAAATATCTCGGGATCTTTTCTGTGTAACTTAGGTACCAGCGTCAAAATGGCAAGTCCTAAAATTATGGAACCCTTGAGCCATGACCCAAAGCAACCTTTGCCACAAAACTAACTAAATCTTTGGGAAAGAGGATAATATTTACCTCCAGCCTTCCCCATACTGCCTCAAGCAATATTATTCCTGGAAAACTCCCACATAGTCCTTGTGCCATGCCCTGAAGTCCTACCCTTGCCTTCCCATCTCCACGTATCAAGCTGCAATGGATGCAGAGCCGGAGGGTGTCACAGTCACTGCCAAGTTGCCAGTGACCTATAGGAGTTTGCCCTTTTCCAAGCTAGCCTTGATCTGACCACCTTCTTAGTCAGAAACAGATGGAAGTCTTGCTGCAAGAGGGGCTCACAAAACTTGCCTTAAAAATCCCCCTCACAGAGCCCACCATAGCCTGGGGCATGATCATTGCTATAGCAGGTGTAGGATTCAGCTCACCTACCCTATAGCCACCTGAAGTGCATGTATGTAGTCCAAGCAAGCTGGCATGGGGCACCTGACATCTGATCAAAGAATGCTATTTGCAGCATTGGCATCTGCACCTGAAGAAGTCAATATAGGCTGCTTTTGCAGTCAGTGAAGAGTCTGCCACAAAGGCAGGGAAGATGAAGGTGCAATTCAACTCTTTCACCTCGTCCATCACACCTTAAACCCCATGGCCAATGTTGACTATGTCCCCTCCGACTACAGCAGAAACCAAATGCTGCACTTCTGACCTACACAGGGGATGATGCCATGTGATGACTTTTGCTTCGCTGACTAGTCAAATGGGAAGAAGCAGAGACTTCCAGAGGGCAAAACTTCTCCCAAAGCCTAACTTCAGCATCTGGGATATCACTGCCCCCACCCTGGTGTGCTTCCAGCAGATAATCCCCCATCCCTCTAGCAAGGGGAGGCAGAACAGACACGCCACTTTTTGGCTTTCCCACCTCCTGCTCCAGTTCTCCCAGTAAGCGAAGATGGTTTTGTGCTCATACGAAATGAGGGACGAGGTGCAAACACACACGTATCTCACCCCATAGCCCTGCCTCTGCAGGTAGCAGCTTTTGGCAGCAGGGCGGGTGGGAACTGGGAGCAGGAGCATCTCAAACGGATCCACTGGGATTCATTTCACCTGAGGATGGTTATCAGAGCGTGCAGATTTGAGTGGTACATTCAGCACAGCTGTATTAACACATCTCAGTAAAACACCCTGAGACTCCAAGACAGAAACTGCTGCATGAGCAGCTAATTTGCTCCTAATAGCGCATTTACCTCTGGCAGAAGTTAGACTGCAAGTGCTTCATGAGCCATTCACAGGAACATTTGTAGGCATTACTGACTAACTCAGGAACTTAATTATCTCTTCTAAAATGACCTGTGTGATTTAAAAACCTATTTGGATTTTGGGTGCCCTGGGATCTGTAATCCCCAATCTAGTTGCACAGCTGGCACAAACTCAAACCATGCAGGCCACTCACGTTGCTCTAAATCGTTCTACGTACCCACTAAATCCACAAACGTGTCCCAAAATATACCTTCTCAAACAAACCGAGAGAAGCAAAACCCCAGCAACCACCTCCTTTTCCTTATCCACTACCTGCTTGGATGACAGCACGAGTACACGTCCCCTACTGGGCTCAGCAAACTTTCAGCATGAGCGCACGCCTTAGCACCTTTAGATGTAAGAAATATATATTTAGGGAAGTCATTATGCTTCTCGGAAACTTTTTGCAGTATTATTTACAAGGCTCAGCAGCAGTTTTTAGAGTCCGCTGGCAGTTCACAGCTTGAACCAGAAGACACACCACGCGCGAACCCTCTTACTAATAATGGCCCGCGGGGCTGGAAAGCCCCTGTGCATCTCTCAGCCCCGCGCCGCAGCGAGGTGACATGCCTGGGTGCTCGATTTGAATACGTATGGTTGAGGCTGCCCACCGGGAAGCACCAGGTCCTGCCTCTGAGCTGCAATCCTGACCCCAGAGACACAAGGTAAGCAGGGCAGGGGCTGGCGCTTTCATTTCTCTCCCCCGAAGTATTTCCACTGCGCGATGGTTAAGGGCATTCACTGGGGTTGGGTTTTCCTCATTCTAAGAGGACGTGCCCGAAGTGGAAAAATGTGCCAGCAGAATTGCTGATGGCCCTACGCTCGTGTTCACCGGCTGATGCTACACCATCCCCAAGAGCCAACCACCCACCCCTCACCCAAAGAGCAACGCCAGATTATCGCTCAGAACAAGTTAGTCCTGAGATCAGTTCATGGCACGTGAATATCTGATACAGAGTCTAAAGGGAGAAGGTCTTAAAGGCATTTTCTACTTTATTGGGCAGGGACCTAATTAAGCCTATGTTATAAGCCGTCACACAGGAGTTTCTGCTACAACAGTTGCTCCTGGAGCCAGCTGCAATGTGATTTATTTTTATAGCACAAGCAGGGGACAGCTCTTTTAGTTCAGAGTGGCTCAACAGCCTGAAGAACATATAGACCTCAGCACAGAACACCTTTCAAAGTGGATCCCACATTAGTTCTTGCAATGAGTGTAGCAAAGCATCAAAGTCATAAAACCATAGAAAGGTCTGGGTCAAAACGGACCTTTAAAGACCACCTAGTGCAACCTCACTGCCATGGGCAGGGACACCTTTCACTAGGTCAGCTTTCTCAAAACCCCATCCAACCTGACCTTGAACACTTCCAGGGATGGGACACCCACAGCTTCTCTGGGTAACCTCTTCCAGCATCTCACAACCCTCACAGTAAATGCAGAGACCCAAATCACATGATCAGGACACAAGCACAGATTTTCCAGCCACATTTCTCTTCTCTATTAATGCACAGGGGCTCTGGTTCATGTTCACTGAGAAAATGAGCGTAGCACCTAACGCACCTCCTCTGCCCCGCTGAAAGGAAGCTCCTGCCCCAGGCTGGCACTGGTGAAAGGGATGTGCTGCTCGTGCCACAGCTATTCAACGTCACGGTCCAGCACCTTAGTGGAAACTAAACGCCTTCAGCAGTTTAAGCCATGGTGTGAACCACAGAAGATGATGCCCAAGTGCATGGTCCAGGTGGGGTATCAGCCATCGCGGGTGCCACCGCCTACAGGAGCACTGGGCAGAGCCATGCACGCTGCCATCACTGGCACGTCCCTTGCTGCAGTGCTCCCCACCAAAACGTCTCCTTTTGAGTCCAATTTCCTTCATTCTCACATGGCCCTTTGCACCCCTCCAAGCTGTCTAGCCACCTTCAGCTGAAGCCACCTCAGCCCCCTGCCAACCCACTTGGGCTAACACCTCCCCAGCAGGTCCTGCTGTCCCTTAAGTACCCCCACCTTCACACCTCAGCTCCTTCTGCGTCCCCCCCAAGGACAGGTTTCTCCCCCTTAAATCTCATCACCTATTGCTCACACAACCTTAATGTCAGTGTTTTTGGAAGCAGAGGTAGGTTTGGGTGCATGCTCCCAGGTGGCCTCCAAATTCGGCTCCAAACACCGTTATCCCAGGTGCTTTCATGGGGTTGAGCATGTCAGGTACAACTCTCACTGCCGTTGAGTCAACAGGTTTTTTTACTTTAGTGCAGCCAGTATTTCGCCTTTAATGACTCAACATTAACATGCTGCAACAGCAGTTGTCTTACCTGTTCCTGCAGCTTCTGGATTGTCCTGCTGGAGAAGGGGTGAAATGGCTCTGGAAAGAAAACAAAAACAAAAACCACAAAGAATCGAGGAAAGCCACTAACAGCATCTATTAAAAGGACAAAGCCTGCATGTTGCCCTGGAGAACAGATACAAAGCTGCAGCCTTTGAAGGCTAGCTTTCATTTTAAGGTGATATCTTGAAGCGTGGCTTGAAATAGCACTGCCCCATACCCCGTGCCCCATCGAGGGAAGCAAAAACTCTTCTGTGAACCCTTTTAGATGGACAAACTAAGGGAATAAAGGTGCCAGAGACCCAAAAGCACATTTGTGGAAAAGCATGGATAGTAGAATTAAGGTTCTTGGCTCTTGGCATTGTGCTACAGCTGTTACAAAACACCACACTCATCTCAGCCGCACAGCTATCGATGTTCTAGCATGAGTCATCTGTAATACTTATCTAATGGTGAGTAAGCTGCTCCTGCTGGTCATACTTTCCAGTTAAACCTGTAAAGAAAACAAGAGGGGATAAAAAACCTATCAGAACATGTTATCAAAGAAGTAAAAGGAATGCGACGGTACCTGGGAAGCAAGACAGCACCTAAAGGGGCACAGGGAAAGTCGGCTTGGGGTCATCAGATGAAACATGCACTCCAGGAGGAGCAAGACAACTATATGAGGTATGAGTGATGTACCACTAAACCAACCACAACATGACTCTTCCCACTGGTGGATGCTGCAGTGAACACCTATGGCAGTGGTGGTACACGACACAGCTTTTGGGCTCAGGACTGAAATTTCCAGAAGATATGGCAGATCGGGGCTCAGTGCTCATCACTTCCTTGCTGCAATCAGTGCTTGGCAGGGAGTGTGGGTCCACATAAGGACACAGTGCCCAGGGAATTGTTGCCTGGGGCCAGTGTCCCTAAACCCCATGCAGCCGGGAAACCCCAACCCACCCACGCGGAGGGTGTGAAGCGATCCTGGACACGGGGGATGCTTCCTCACCTAACCCCTTTTTCAGTAAAGCTCAGCAACCAAACTGCAAACAATTTAATGGTGCAGTAAATGAAAGAAAAAAAGACAAAACCACCTTGTTTCAAATCTGTTTGATGAAAGCAACCCTGACCGATGGTGCTTTGCTCTTTCGCACCCAGCCTTACGTGACCTTTGTGTCCGCTGCCTGCCTGCACCTCGGCGGGCTCTGGTGAGCCACAAGAGCCCAAGGACTTTCTCACCAAAGAAATGGCTGCTGAGGAGGCGGGGGAAATACCCCAAGGGTCTCCCAGGGGAGCTGAGTCATCACATGCGTGTCTCACGGAGATTTCGGAGGGGTAAGCTGGGGAGCGGGGGCGGAGAGGGGAGAAAACTCCAAACACCTTCCCAGCTTCACACGGCAGAAAGAAAGAGAAAACCCCATGTATGAATCACCCTGCCCTCACATCTCAGAGCCACCAAAGCGTTTCATACAGGTTGCCGCAAAGACTCCCACCAGCAGAGAGGAGCCAATCCTCTGTCCTAGCAGCCCACTGTGAGGCTTTGTGGGGCAAGGAGCTTCAAGGGTGGGCACAAAGCTAAGCTTGCCTGCAAGCAGGCAGCAGACACAAGAACATGGCTATGGAGGACCAATCCTGCCCTCAACATCAAACCTTGAGATTCCACACCCAAGTGTGAAGTCTGAGATGGTCACCTCCATCTCCTCCAACCTGGAAGGGACTGACAAACAAAAGTTTGAGACTGGCTAGGGCAGCACTTCATAAGATCACAAAATAGTTTGGGTTGGAAGGGACCTTCAAGGATCATCTTGTCCAAACCCACTACCTTGAGCAGGGACATCTTTCACTAGACTGGGTTTTTCAAAGATCTGTCCAACCTGACCTTGAATATTTCAGTGATGGGGCATCCTCAAATTTGCTGGGAAGCCTGTTCCAGTGTCTCACCACCCTCATCATAAAAAATTTCTTCCTCGTGTCCAAACTAAATCTACGCTTTTCCAATTTAGAACCATTGCCCTTTGTCCTGTCCCTACAGGCTTTGGTAAAAAGTTTCTCTCCATCTTTCTTATAAGCCCCATTTCAGTATTGAAAGGCCATTATAAGGTCCTCCCAGAGCCTTCCCTTCTCCAAGCTGAACCACTCCAACTCTCTCAGCCTGTCCTCATAGCAGAGATGTTCCAGCCCTCTGATCATTTTTGTGGCCCTCCTCTGGACCTGTTATACAAGGTACATGTCCTTCTTGTACTGGGGATCACACTGTGGGGGCAGTTTCACACCACAGCCCCAGAATTGCTAAGGGCTACCTCCATCTTCCCTACTTGCCCCAGGGATAGGGGCCCTTGTAAGGCAAGTGCAGGAATTGGCCCCATCAAGAACACCCTTGACTGTGGTTCTTTATTTCTGGGCTAAATTCTGTTCAAATCAGTGTTTGGACCCAGGTTGCTGCAGGGTCGTGTGAACCCTAGTGCCAACTAGGTATGGGCTGGAAACCCATTTGGGAGAGGAAAGTCAGTGGGACCAGCCCATTTGGCATCGGCACTCCCATCAAAAAGCCATGTAACCATGGCCTCAAACAGTCGCTCTCGGCACTTAACCATCAGCCTCGGAATAAAACTGATTCCTTCGTTTGAGCACAGGCTCTGTATGGGGACAGACATTTAGAAATAAAACCAGGCCAACTTATTCTCTCCTGAATCCTCAAACTCATTTTCATTATATGTATTTTCTTCTCTCTCTCTCTTTTTTTCCCTTTTTTACATAGGATTGAGAAGCGCCTCCCTGGAGCATGAACTCCATCTGCATCTGCCTCAGGCAAACACAAAATCCTGCCCAGAAACAAATCAAACACCTCGCTCCCACTACTCTGATTAAAAAGCTTCTCCAAAACCTCTCCTGACATGATTAGAAACTTTCTTCTCATTTCCAGCCTAAGCACAGTCATGCCAGGTGAGATCCATTTGTTCCTGAACTAACAGCATCCTTCTGCTCCAACAGGTCAGCACCTCCCTGGTACACCTGGACCGGGCTGAGCAAGCCCTGCTCTGCCCTCCCAGCCCTTCCCGTCCACCTCTTTCCATTTGAATTTATCTGGAGGACACAAGAACTGGACCCAGCCAACAGCCTGTCTCAAGAGGGTGACCTGTCCTCCAGGAAACCTCCCCTGCTTTTCTCAGTGCACATCTGAGACCTTCATAGTAGAGTCTGTAACTCTACTATTTAGGCTTGGGTTTTTTTTCAGCCGAAATTGCATATGCCTTTTGAATGCCTAAATATACATTTCATAGGAAATCAGTACAGAGGGGAAAAGGGGGAAAATCTGCCACTGTCTTACATCTTACTGTCAAGATGCAAATAAAGAGCTGGGCAGGAACTGAAGGGGCCACAGCTGTAATCTAGCCCCAGCAGCGCTTTCGCGGCACGTGTGATATAATACAGATTAATTAATACACAGATTAGGAGATTTCTCCAAAAGAACAGACCGATTTGCCATCTATAAATATTTTTTTGTTAAAAAGAAAGAAAAAGAGAAGTCTTCAGACCCAAATCAGTTGAAAACCTGAAACACGGCATTTAGCCTAGCCAGTTTTACAGGGGAAAAAAAAAATAAAAATCAATAATTACCTATGTAGCAACCTATCGCAGCTCTACACATTAAATAAACAAAGTCATATTACAAGGATTGCCCATCTGTATTACGATACAAAGGCAAATAAATGCGCACCGCCAGCTTTGGACTGAGGCTCTGGAATTTACAGAAGCAAGGAAAAATCAACAGGGGCTTTGCCTGAATAAAGACCGCTGGTTTAAGCATACATGGCTTGCACTGATGTTCAGTGAACCAGCTCGGCTTGCATCCGTGTGTGCACAGTCAAAGATAACTATCTCGATATATTTATATCAAAGAGGGAGAGAAAAAAAAAAAAAGAAAAAGAAATCTTGCATGCAAAACGTGGTGACGTTCACACAGATCTTGCAGATCTGGAGGCAACCAAGTGGAGCTCTCACAAGAGGTCACGGCTCTGGAGTTGATAACCCCTCTGACGTGGACATTTTCTCAAAGGTCCGCTCATTTGGCTGCCCCTACAAGTTCTGCTCTCCACACCGCCGGTGCAGAAGTCACATCCCGAGCACGCAGTGAGGTGACGCAGCACTGCGGTCACCCAGCTCCTTGCTTTCTATGACCCGAAGAACATTTTGTGGGTCCCTTATTTCAGGCTTGGAAGCTTGGAGACTGGATTCTTAACGAAAACTGGGTGAAAACAGTCTGTTCCTCTTAACCACTAACCTGACCATTGGCTTAGATAGATAGCACCTTCACCCTGGAACTGGTGAAGCGTTTTGTGTTTTTCATGGAGGAAAATCACAGCCAGCGGTGGCACGTAGGAGAACTGCAGCTCAGTGTCACCTCCTCTACGGTCAATCCACATCTGGATTCGCATCTGGTTTGGTCACCCAGCTTTCTCCAGCTGCTCCAAGCGCACCTCCTGGTCTCTACAGCAGCTGCTCCTTCTCGCTGTACACCGGGGGTGCGAATACAGCCGTCACCTAAGATGTCTGCAGCCATTAATTAAATTTCCGGCTCTGGGCAACGAGAGATGCTATCGCCTCTTCGAAAGCAGCAGCCTTGAGTCAGCACACGGCGCCCAGACCGGTGCCGCTTCACTTTCTTCAAAGGTCAGCAAGGTAACGCCCCGGAAACCCCGAGTAGTAACACCTCGTCCTTCACCCAGGCACAGGAGTCGTATTTAGGCAGCTGCCTGATCGCAGGAGCTGCAAGGACACGTGTCTACTCAGCAACCACCAACTCGACAGGCGGATGCCTTTTATTAGCCGCCCTTCTATTTAGCTTTGCTCGCAAGAGCGTGCTGCTCCGCCGGTGGGACCTGCAGCCTATGGGAGAGAGGTTATTAGGGAGGCTAATTACAAACAACGTGGCTACCTAAAGAGGGCTAAAAATAGCCTCGGTGTATTAATAGGTGGAGCGCAAAACTGGGACACGGCAGAGGAAGACTCTCATCTCCAGCGCAGCAACATCCTACACCATCTCGGGTAAATCTCTTCATCTGCCTGTTTCGTTTCTGTGGTTTACAAAACAGGCAGAAAAATTACTTGTCAGAAGGGCTGCGAGGCTGAATTCCTTAATGTCCGAGGGCACCGAAAGGTCCTCTCCTGTATCTCCACGCAAGTGTAAAACATTCCCGTGTCAGCTGGACTGGCTCCCTGACACTAATTTCATGCCATTTATGTGGCAACTCAGGTGACAGTTCCCAGAAAGCTGTAACGTTTGCCTCAAATAGCCGAGTTCACTAATCAGTGATCAAAGGAATGCAGACTTTGGAGCCGGTTCCCCGATGACCCGGAGCTGCTGGAGCAGAGCAGCAAGCCCTTGGCACACCAGCTCCTGCCCAGCACCCATCTGCAGGCAGGGAGACCATGGTGAAGGGGGAAACATCTGACTCATTTACTCCATGCAAACTTCAGCCCATGTAAAATTCTTACGATTTGCATCTAGCTAATGACCAGAGACACAAAGACTTGTAGAGACATGATAAACCCTTCTGCTTCCCCACCAGACACGCACGATCTGAGCCCAGCACCTGAGATCAGACGTGAGAAATCAAGCCCTTCCTTCCCTCAACCTGAAGCCTCTCAGTAAAACTAATTTAAAAAGCAAGCAAGCCCCTGACTACCCTTCCAGGCTGGCCAAATGCCACCGCCATGCTGAAGGACATCTCCTGAACACTGGCCTGGCAGCACGAGACCACACCAGCCACCAGAAGGAAAGGACACGAAGAACCACAGCTCCTCTCCCAAATCCCTCATGTCCCAGAGAAGCTCCAGTGCCCCAAACCCTGACCAGCCTTGCAGGGGTACCGAGGCACCCTTGCACCGCTCAGGCTTGCCATCTCCCAGGCTTCCAGGCTGCTTTTGAAACTTCACAGTGCTGATGGTTGCGTGCAGGGAGGCAGACGTGCACGACCTCTAGTCCACCCATGCAAGCTGCAGTCGCGTGGATGCAATCCTGGCATTGCCCCAGGATGCTGAATAACCCCCCTACATCCAGCACTCTGATGCAGCTGTTTGCACAGAAGAATTTAAAAAGTTGTCTTTGATGATGATGCAACTGCTGTGCTATAGGGGACCTGCCTCCTAATAACTATAATGCAGCATACAGTAACAAGGAAGGAAAGGGAGTGGAAAATTAATGTGCCCCAGCATTTGCAGAGGGTTTCGTGTGGTTATTTACAAAAGACAGAGCCTGAGTCCGAAAATGAGACGATGCAATCCCATGGTAAATGACAGTAGTTGTTCTACCTTTACACTGATGTAGAAGAGATGACTGCCCTTGAGTGTTTTGTTACCTTCTGCTCAGGAGTTCACCATGATTTAAAAAAAAAACAAACAAAAAACCAGCAAAAAAACATACAAGCCATAAAAGCCACAAACCATACCAGTTTCAATACAAACAAACAGGCATGTTTTCTTTAGCCATTTCTACCCTGGCAGGAGTGAGATAAGCGGACCTTTTATATGAGTATTGTGAAAATAGCTGCAGGAAGATAACAAAAATTGAAATATATGTGAGATATAACTGTCAGCTACCATCATCTCAGGCTGCAACTGTTCCCACACTTAACCTCTAAGATGAGCAAACAAAAACACTGAGCAGGGCTTCAAAAAGTCAGCATCCATCAGCTGCACAACTGGTTGCCAAATCAGGAGGGGTGGTGGGACACCCCCCCGAAGCAGAGGCTGAGACCTGGGGGCAGAGCACTGAGTGGGAAGAGGAAGGATGGAGGGGGGAAGGACACACAGGGGGGAAGAGCAGTATCCTCCCTCCTCCACGTTTCCCTTCCTCCCTGCTCTCATGGTACCAAATCCCTCAAGGCTTCTGCTTCCTGTCATGTTTTCTAGTGGACATAAAGTCCTTTACCGCTCTTAGGAGCAGGGGCTCAGAGAAACCCAAAATTGCTTCAAGAGCCAAGGGTGGCCTGAGGCAGCCCAAGCTCCTCACTGAGCTCCAGCGATCCCAAGAGGAGACCCAGCACAAGACTGAGGTGCTGGGACACCCTTGGTTGGCAGTGCTTCAAGCCCCAGCCTTATCATGCATATAATTCCCCTTGAGTTTGGGTGAGATGTTTGATGTCCTGCAGGATTCTGCAGCAGAAAGGGGGATGACCCCTCTCTTCTGTCCTTTGCTTATCACAGTAATGCAGCTGTAGGACCACTGCAGCCCAGGACCTTGGCAGATGCAGGGGGACTGCACAGCATAGGAGGTCTTTGCTGTTGATGGGGACTAGGGGGTGGTACTCTGCAAACCAATGGGAACAGGAGAAAAAGGTGCCACCCAGTTACAACCCTGGGAAGAAAGAAGGGACATGTCTGGTGCACGCTTCTTTCTTCTTTTTCAAGCAGATGGAAAATTTTCAAACCTACGACCTAAATTTTTCTATAATATCCCTCTATGTTGAGATAAACGAATCTGTCGAGATGGAGGTGCTCTCCAAAGCCAATATCCACTACACCTCTGATGGAGCAGAGGATTTTTATCTACTTAAAGGTAGAACAAGATGCTTCAGAGTGAAAAAAATATATAAACTGTCAAAAAATGAGATTTTTTTTTCTCTTTTTTTTAAATAATCACCTAACTCATAAGCGAAGTGAAATTAAATTAAGAAAAAGGGAAACTTCAGCAAGACGTCGGGAAGTATTTAATAACTTCATGCATCTTCCTGTTGGGAAAAGCTTCCCATGGGAAGGCTGTTGGCGGGGGAGCACCAGTTCACCACCGGCTTCCCTAATCCGGCGCTGGCAGCATCGGGAGCGGCGGATGCGGCGGGTCCTTCCCGGCTGCCCCGCTGCGGGATGGAGCTGGGCTGACTTCATCGGAAGCGGATCCCCCCCCCCTTTCCCTCCTCCCCCTCCGGCCCCCCATTCATGTTGGGAAGGAGCTTGGCAAACCCCGGGGAGATTACAAGGCAGGGGAAGCAGGAGGTTAAAACGCTCTGAGGCCCCTTTCAGTCCAAAAGACAAAGTAATCGTGAAGCTAAAACAGATGCTTTGCTGAAAATAAAGAGCGGTTTACACGAGTCTCAGAGAGAAGCCAAAAACCCAAAATGCTGTAGAGTCCCAGGAAAGCGTGAGCATCCTGCTTCTATAAATAACTGTAATACTTGAGGCTACAATAATATTATTGCAATACTTTGAAACGGTGCTGAAAGTTCACGCGTGTTATTTGAAGGATAAATTTGAGATGGCACATAAAGGAGGCCATGCCACTGTGTCTGATGTAATGAAAGCCCCGAGTTTAAAAATACACACATATTTACAATTTATTTCCATGAGTGACACCAGGGAGACTGACAAGACCAGCCACCCAGGCTCAGGGACGAGCAATCGCCCATTTAAATGAGCTCTCAAAAAACAGAGCCAAGAGAAAGCCCATGGAGAGACAAGCCAGCAAATGTCACTTTTCAACGTAATTATGATGGACTCCTGTCCCATTTGGTGGGCCAACCTGTTTTCCTGGAGACCTGGAGAGGAGCGATATTCTGAGAATATCTCTGTAGGTTGACGGACGTTTGCCCATGGTCTTTTATGGTGCTCTGACCCAGCTCACCTGTGCAGGTGAAGGGATGCTCAGGCTCTGGGCTCATCCACTCCTCCACCTTTCTGCTGAACCTGCCACCCCAGAGTCACAGGAGATGCCAGCAGTTTCTTGGCGTGAGCACGTTTCTGCTGCTGAACAGACTGAAACTGCCACGTTTCCTCCCTCTGAGTGCAACTGGATCAATTGCAACAGGGGACCACAACTTGCAGGATTTGAAGAATCATGGAGTCACAGAATGGTTTTGGGTTGGAATGGATCTTCCAAGATTATCTAGTCCAACCCCCTGCCATGGGCAGGGAACATCTTCCACTAAATCAGGTCGCTCTAAGCCCTGTCCAACCTGGCCTTGAACACTTCTAATGATGGGGAATCCACAACTCCTCTGGTCATCCTCTTCCACAGTTTCACCACCCTCATTGTAAAATGTTCCTTTCTCATGTCCAACCTAAACCTATCCTCTTTTAGTTTAAATGATTACCCCTCGTCCTGTCACTACAGGACTTGGTAAAAAGTCTCTCTCCATCTTTCTTGTAAGTCCTCTTTAAGTACTGAAAGACCACTATAAAGTCTCCCTGCAGCCTTCCCTCCTCCAGGCTGAACAACCCCAAC
The DNA here is from genome assembly GCF_001431845.1 of Calidris pugnax. NCBI lineage: Eukaryota > Metazoa > Chordata > Aves > Charadriiformes > Scolopacidae > Calidris > Calidris pugnax. The sequence goes on along the minus strand of NW_015094509.1, from coordinate 21,554,048 downwards.
TCTCTCAGCCTGTCCTCATACAAGAGGTCATCCATTGGGGCACTAGGGTAGATAAAGGCAGCTCTCCTCGTGGTGAGCCCACCCCTGGAGTTTGGGCTCTATTTATTTTATCTATCCAATGAACATCTCTGATGAACAGCAAAAGGACTCTGTGCTGTCTTCCCCCAACCTCTGGAGCTCCTGGTGAGGAGCAGGTCTGCCAAGGGAGGGAGCAGCACAACCAGCAAGATATGGCTCTACTTTGTGCCACTTTCCAGAAAGCTTAAAGCACTCCTGCAACTGTCCTGGGACCGGGCAGTTAAACTCTGCTGCAGCTGAACCTGCAGCTATTCGTCCTAGACCATGCCTCAGGGGTTTTACATTCACTGGCTACTTAGAGATGGAGAAAAATCTTCCTACCCACTGCCACCCCAAGCCATCTCTCACCCCGCTGCCAGCACAGCTTTCCACAGACTTCCCTTCTGCATCGACAGGTGATTTTTCCATCCCCCAAGTTCAAGCCGGACCCGCACAGAAGTGACAGCCCCTTTGTTTAGTTCCTATCCGGCCAAAACACCCGCAGCTCAATTACAGCTGAAATCTGCTCCTGCCCGGCAAAAAGAGCTGCCAATTCTTCACAGTCAGAACCAGAGGCAAACAGTGGATAAAAGGGAAAAACAGAAGGGGAAAAAAAAGGGAGGAGAGATGAAAGAAAAGGAGGAGAAAAAGGAAAATAAGGAGGCGGGGGGAAGGAGACATGGAGAAAAGGATGGAAAAAACAAAATGACCGGGTGAGGTGACTTTACTAAGGCTCAGGCACCAGTCCAGCACTTGTTCACCTGGCATACTGCCCACGAAGAACAGGCACTGCATTAGGTACCGGGTCTCCGGCACGCTGCCTGGCCCCGGGCTTTACCCTTCCTCCTGCACAGACGGCCCCGTGATCATGTTTCGATCCTTATAAATTATTGACATCAGATATGAGGAAGCGGAGACATTAGAGATGGAAAAGATGCACCAGCCCATCCCCAGGGGCAGAGAGCTGGACCCCGTGTCACACGAGCGAAGCAGTGATGCTCCGTCTCTCCTTGGGAAGGTGTTTTGCAGCTCAGTGCCCTCACCAGGCAGAACCTCTTTTCTTTGCATAAACTGCGTTTGTTTTGACCTCTTATCCCTTCCTGCTGGCATTACCACCACTTGGCATCCCATGCAGCCCTCTGGAGTTGTGTAGCACCACTGGGACACTTCCCTTTTTAAAATTTTCAAAATAAATTAATCATTCTGCAAAGCCCAGTGAAAGAATAAGCCAGAGATCAAGTATTTTAAAAAAAATAAATAAAAATCAGGGTAATTTTGAAAACTGAGGACCTTCAGCTAGAACTTCACTCTTCTTGCCTTCGCCTCCCAGAGGGGGAAGGCAATCACTAGCTGGGGATGCAGACAGGAGAAAAATATTTCCTGAGCTATGGACCCACTGCTTTGTGAAGTTCCTCCTGCAACACCAAAGGAAACGAGTGACTCCAGCGCAGCTTCATCCTGCGATGCTCAGCCAGCTGGAGTTAGTGGGATGGGGCAGCACCCAGCCTCCTGAACGCTTGGCAAAAAAAGCACAAAACAACCCCGCCCCCATCCCTAGGACGGCGTTTTAAGAGCTAACTCCCTCCTGACAACTGAGATAGAGCACACAAAGGAGCGTGTCACGCTTTGAACTCCACGGTAATTCACCTCCTTGCCAGGATTTGCACATTCTTTCTGTTGGCTCCAGGAGTTGTCAATGCTTCCTTCACTCACACAGAGCTTCGCCCAGATGAAAGACTCCCGCTGCGAGTCGTCAAGATTTACTGTAATTTTGGGTCAGATCAGGAAAGCACTTACGCGTGTGCTTAAATCACTGCCGAAGTCAAGGGCACCCGGTTGCACGCTCCCATACTCCCAGGCAATCAAGATGAAAACCTTCTTTTTTTTTTTTTTTTTTTTTTTTTTTGGTAAAAAAAAAAAAAAAAAAAAAAAAAAAAAAAAAAAAAAAAAAAAAGTTCTAGGAAAAATATTAAACCC
>NW_015094509.1:21512449-21551698 GCF_001431845.1 Calidris pugnax | reverse complement strand
AAAACCTTTTTTTTTTTTTTTTTTTTTTTTTCTTTAGGATAAAAAGGCATGGAGAATCTTAATTAAAGCTAGATGGCAATTATCTAAATGAGCTGTTTGTCACTGTAACAAATCAGGCGGGAAGATAATCAAGCACAGTTTGGACATGAGGACAGAAATTGCATGGGGAAAAGCCAGCACTGAGAGTTTGCTCGAGCAAACCCAGAGTGCAGGGCACAGCCTTTGTCCACAGCACCTTTGAATACAAGCTCCGTGTTTTCAAGACACCAAAGCCCTAAAGAAGAAGTTCCCAGATAATTTTTACTGAAGATTCCCCTTCTAACAGATGTCTTTGGACCTGCTCAAAATGGAAGGGACTCAAATCATCCACTTCTTCCCCCTGGTGTAATGCATTTCTGCTGACTTGTCCTGCTTCACACGCATGAGCCTATGCTGAACTTGGAAGCCCTAAGCACGGAGCAGATATTTCGGAGGCTCTTCTAGACTCTGTGACTCCTTCCTGGCTGCACTAAACAGGTTTGGGGATTCAAGTATTTGTGACTAATTTGGTAGTTCAAGCCCTTCCAGTCCACATTCCCACATTCCCAGAGATACACATGGGATAGCTACCAGCCACAGTCAACCACAGCCCTAACATTGATCCACTGGTCCCTGCTACATTATCACCTGAGGCTGCACCAAATCAGGACCAAAACTGGGCTCCAACAACGTCCTGGCCACATGCTGGAATTGCTTCAACCTTCCCCCTATGAGTGTAAACCTTACCCAGAAAATGGCTTCTAGCAAGAGCACTGCGGGTTCCAGGTTGACTGTGCCTTGGTGGCTTCTAGAGAAAAACTACCTCAAAATTACCTCAGATGACAAATAAAATGATGGGTTTGGGTGGGTATTTTTCCAACTGCAAACTCAGTCTGGGAACTGAAGCAAAGACGTGAGCTCTCCTCATCATCTGAAGTACCGCCACCTGGCACGTAATCTTGACATGCTTGAGATGTGCATGCTGTGGGTGCGCCCGGTGCGTGCCGTGATGCCATGGCTGTGTGGGTTGCAGGCCGTGGGTGTGCGGGATGGTTGCTATGGGTCTGCAGGGTGCACGCTGTGAGTATATAGGGTGCACATGGTGGGTATGTGGGGTGCACACGGTGGGTACGCTGCCCGAGTCCAACTCAGCCATGGTTATCTGCAACCATTCAGAAGCCACAGCGAGACTCGATGCCTGAGATGATGGCCAGACAGAGCACATGGTGGGCAGTCAGAAGGAAACCCCTCTCCTCTTTTAAAAAATCCAACATGATCCTGCAATAGGATGATGAGCAGGGGCCCCGTAGGACAAGCCAGCCTGACTCAGCTGGGAGTGACCTGGCTACGCTGGCTGGTTGCCCAGCTAGCCACCAGCCTTGAGCATGGTGCTTCCCTGCAACCACTTGCATTTCCCACCTTGAGGCAACCACCCATTTCTCGAGGATGGGACAATGCTGCACGCAAAGGCAAACCAGTGATAAACAGACTCCTCAGCAGGAACCACATAGCGGGGAAAAACCTGATCGTGGTGTGATGTGGTGCGGACCTCACCAGGCAGCAAAGCCCAAGAGCCTGCTGGTCATCCACTGCCCTGGAGACCTCCATCCTGGAGTGACCTCTGGCACCAGCGTTTGGGCAGTGGTTGCCCAACTCCTGGTGCAGGGCCAGGGGCCAGAGGTCAGTGGCAGCCAGGCCAGGGAATCTCAGCATGACTCGGGGAAGAAAATGGTGAAGAGAGAAAGCTTGAAGGAAGGGGGACCCAGCCCACATGTGATGGCATCCAGCGGCGCCTGAGACCCCCGTACTATGAGCTGTGATGGGTGTTGAGCTGCACAAGAGGACAGGAGGCAGGACATGGAAAAACCTCAAAATCAGGCTGTGGATGCTGTTTCAGGAGAAGGACAAAGGCTGCATGTCCCCAGGAATGGTGCCACCCGTGAGGAGGGCGGCACTGTTCCACGCTCTGACCCCAGGATGGGGCTCCCTGAGGATGCTGCACCCATCAGCCACAGCACTTCTTGCAGGCTGACAAAAAGGACACCTGCTGCAAATGGCAGAAGAGCCTCCCCGAGGAGTCACTCACAGCGCAGTCTTGGCCCACCGCCATACCACGGAGGGCTGTTATCTCTGGGCATCTCTTGGGGCGGTGCAGAATGCGGTGCTAGTGGTTTGGCTCTTCGAAACAAAGCGGTCCTCTCCGGGCAGCATCACTCTGAGATCCATCCCATGCTCCCGAGAGCATGCCAGGGCTGAGCTGGCAAGGGTGCTCATGGTGGGACCTTCAGCCACAATGTCCTCATCATACCCAGCATGGTTGTCAACCTTACATGGACCTAAAGAATGTCTTTCGCTGGACACCTGGGACTTTACCTCTTGCTGTGCATTATGTGGCTTCCACGGGCCAGCATGAAGATACTTGTAATTAAAGGGTGGGTGAAATAACTTGCTATGGTCACAGAGAAACTGAAAAACTCATGAGAGACCATTCAGGAGAAGAAACTCACGGTGCACATTCAGGCAATCTCTCTCCATGGAAGAGGGCATTTTACCAGATTTATTCTGAGCTGAGAAGAGGACCCTGCCCTGTCCTTTGTACAACACTATATAAGAGTATTGAGCTGGTGAATACACCCGCCTGCGAGAAGAAAATAAAGATGCTAATTCAGAGCTGCCTTTTCCAGGAACCTCTTACAGAGAGTTTGACCACTCTTGGGTGGCTGGTCTTGCTTTCTGCCCAGGAGGGCTCCTAGAGACAAACCTGCCTTTGTGGACAGAGCTCAGCTAGAGGAAAGGACAATCCACCAACAGGTCTTTCAGCTCTCCATCAAGAGCTTTGCCCGGAAGCTGAACACCCTATGCAGTAGGTTCTCTACTGCAAAGGGGCAAAGAGAACGCAAAGGAAAGATGCTGGGTGGGAAGAAGCTATAAAGAAGAGCAGTGGTTTCTCCCTGGCACTCTCCTACCTGCTGAACACCCAGAGGAACACCTTGAATCATCGGCAACTACCAGACAGAACTTCAGAGCAAGCAAGAGAGAAAGGGAAAGAGAGGAAGGAAAATAACCTGTCCATTCAAGAGGTGGGAGGATGGGGAGACGAAGCTTTAGGCAAGCTGTGAGTAAGTCTGGAGAAAAGCTATGGCTGCTGGTAGGATGGCTACCTCCTGATTTGCAGCAAAGCCTTCATGTGCAGGGGGAGAAGAGGGTTCCTGGCTCCGTCTGGCTGCAAAGCCTGAAGTTATCAGCTGGGCATACGAGGACCTTCCAAGTGAAGCTGTGTTTGCACATCTGTAGGCCCCTCAGTTTTAGTTAAACGAACAGCCTTGCTTCCCCTCCTCAATCCCACCTCCTCCTGGGCACAGGGACAAGGCTCGGATCTGCAACACAACCCTGACGCAAGTGCCTCTGACCTACAGACACAAATCCATTTATCGCCGGGCCGGGAGGCTGGACAAAGAGGAGCGGTGTCTCAGAGCTGGGTGCCAGGGCCACTCTCTGATTCAGCAAAGCCCTTGATAAGAAATGTCATCCTCCATTGAGTAATTTTAGCCCACGAGATAAGAATCTCTATCAGGCTCAAACATATGGCTGGCTGCAGAGCACGCAGCAAAATGAGACGGGTAATTTATTTGCTTGTGCTAAGAGCACTCCCAGAGTCAGAAAAGCTGATGCAATGAAATAATAAGTGCCAAATTACACTCCATTCTTCTTTGGAGACCTGGAAGAGGCTCCTGAGAGATACGAGGGGTTGTATCTCTCTCCTCCTAGCATCAAGCCACCGAGGAGACAACACTATTACTCCACTAATGAAGACAGGGCTGCACGGTATTTTTTAAGGCCTGTTCCTCTCATTAAATCCTACTCGTCACACAGGAACTTACACCCACAGATACAACCAGTGCTCTGTATGACGTGCCCAGTAGATGCTATCCAGGGGAGGCAGCAGAGGGGTTAAGTGACAGAATTACACAGGACCAAGGGCTGAACTCCAGTCTCCTGAGATAAGCCCTAGTGTTAGAGCATGGCTTAAAATTAATGGCCTGCAGCACCATCAGTGCACTTGGTGCTGCAACGCTCTCCTGCCAAGCCCAACTTAGCACCTCTGATTTAGGTGACCTGAACTAATCTGTATAAACATGACATTGGGCCAGACATTGCATGGCTTGGGCCACTCAGAGAGTAATGAGTTATGTCCCCCTGGATCATCTGATCCAGGGGGACAACTCAAGGACACTCCCAAGAAGCACTTAACATGTTTAACCACTGGTTGCTGGGAGGATATGCTGAGGAAGGCTTAGCCCTGGAGAACTTTCTTTTGTATATTCTTCTCTCTCTTGGTTATCATCAAAGGAGATACCAAACTAGATGGTCTTATCCCATACAGCCACTTCTACTCCCTTTCATCTTCATCAGCACAGCTGCTGTTCAACATGTATCATATGCTTTCCCATTATCACCTTTAAATGGGGGAATTTCACTCTCAGACTAAAGATTAATATCCCAACGTCCACTCTGAAACAGAAACTCATGCTTAACCTACAAATACTTCAGTCTGGTGCTTCCAAGGAACTGGGCCAGACCCAGACTTTGAAGTGTCCTTCCTCTCTCCAATTCAAACCCTCCCTGCAGAAATAGTAGCTACACACTTGGTCATAGATAGTCTCTTCATTGATGTGAAATCAATGTTGCTTCCTGGCCAGTGGTATCTTCCCATCACCAGATCTACCCATGACATTGGCATTCTCACTGGAAATATCGGCAGTTAAACCATTGAGTGAGTCATGGAGATTAAAAACTTCTCACTAATCATAGAATCACAGAATCATAGAATGGTTAGAGTTGGAAAGGACCTTAAAGATCATCTAGTTTCAACCCCCCTGCCATGGGCAGGGACACCTCCCATTAGACCAGGTTGCTCAAAGCCCCATCCGACTTAGCCTTGAACACTTTCAAGGATAGGGCATCCACAACTTCTCTGGGCAACCTGTTCTATACTAATACTAACACATATTCCTTCCAGCTCAGTGCTGAGGCATGAGTGTGAAGGGAAGTGGGGAAACCTTTGATCTGGAAAAAAATGAGGGGATTTTCACCTCAAGGGAGTTCAAACCAGCATCCCTCACCATTGCAAATTTATTATGGAATGTTAACATGATGATACAGGTCTACATGCACACGCTGGCATGGCCTTCCTGGCAACATCACACAGTAACTTCAGAGGAAGAGTCTGATGAACCCTTTCCACCCTTACAACCACAGAGCCTTCACACGAACCAGCTGGACCGCACAAAGTGCAGCACAGGAGAGCCACGTGTCCTTCATGCCTCTTGAATTGTATTTCTAGAGCAGACCAAGCCCAAGACATCCTCTCCCATCCCGGCTAGCTGTCCCTTTCAAGGAATGCTTCCAGCACTCTTGAGCCAGGGCATGACAAGTGAGGAGACACATGCTTATGAGGAAAAACATTTGCAGCAGAAGGGAAGCAAGAAAATAAATCAAGCTTCAACTTTCTTTTCTGCAACCAACATTTTTCAGTTCTCCAAAGGTGGTAAATTGAAACCAGGTAATTTTATCTATTTTTTCCAGCTCCTGTCTTTCTCCTCTTGTGGCTTTGGATGAGGCAATGCTTTAAGCTCATTTATTTCAGCTCTCTTTGGATCTCATCAGTTTGGAAAATACATCACTGTTGTTCTCTGGAGCTGGAGCCTCAAACAGTGCAGATCAGTGTGAGGGATTTGTAATCCTCACTTCCAAAAATAAAGCAGTAAGTTCCTCTGGCATAAAGTAAAGGCACAAAGCCTCCTCCAGAAGCAATACATTTAATATATGTGTGTAAACAGAGATGGTAAAAAAATTAATGCTTAGATATGTGGACAAGTAAGACTGTAGAGTTTTGTTGATCATTTTTACATGAAGCCTGCTCAAGTGTCTGCTGGCCTCTGCAATGGGATCTGCAGAGGTAGGCACAAGTGACACAGGACACGGAAAGTGTCCTGTGGGAACAGGAGGGAGGCTGGGGCAGTAGGAGAAACTACTCTATCAAAAATCAATGCCTGGACTCATCCCAGGCTTTCTTATCTGATGGATATTGGACTGAGGTGGAAAGAAGGGAAAACGTTTGACTAGTTTAGGGTATTTTTTTACCTTGCTGTGAATCTTCAGTCCCGCTCTAGAGGTCAAGAAGCTGGATTGTAGCATCACCTTTCCTCCTTCCTCCTGTATCTTCCCTTGTGCACCCTCCTCCTGGGCAAAATCCATCTCTCTAAAACGAGAGCTATACTCCAGGCTTTTCTCCTTTTGGGCGCTCCCAACAGCAACACACCATTGATTTCAGTTACTTGTGTGAAGTAGCCAACTCCGTCCTTTCTCCTTGTGCGATATTGGAGAAATAAACTGAAGCTTCCCTGTCCCCAAAGTTGAGGGGGGGTTGCCTGGAGAGTTCAGCAAGTCTTTTGAAAAATTGTAATCCAAGCCAAATCGCAGCTCCATCATTCAAACAGTGCATGTGCCTATAAAGAAAACACAATTTTTACATTGATTGGGATGGGATTGGGACAGATTGACAAACTTTCAGATTTTAGACATGATTTCTTTTAGTATTAAAAGAGCTGAAATGTTTACCCCCATAGGAGAGTGGTATCTGGTTCACCCTTCAATGGACACCCTGACCTTGCAGTATTGACAGAAGAACACCTTGGTCTTGCACACAAATTCAGCCAACAGAAGCTACTACTCAAACAGGGATGAGCAAAGGATGACAAAGAAAGCTGAAAAAACCCCAATTCTATCATTCTTAGAGGGTTTCAAGATCTTGATTTTTTTTTCCCCATTCTAAATGAGTGGGGAAAAAAAAGATAAAAGCCTTGAAATTTTGAAGGTTGCAAAATTCAAACTCATTTTGATGTGAAGCACTTTGTTTCAACAGTTGGAAATTTCAGCTTAGGTGTCATAAATTTTTACACTTTTCATTGTAACTTGCATCAGAAACAAAGAGTCATTTCACATATAAATCAAAACACAAACACAGTTGGAAAATTTAGAGGTACAGTCACGAGCCAACCCTCTCAAAAATGTTATTATACTTTTCCCAAAAAGGGGTATTTATTGAAGCCGACTCTCCCGAGGGTGCATTCAACTGCGACATAGTGGCACATTAGTGAAAAAATCCCAGTCAGCTCAAATGCTGACAAAGGAAACATCAAGCTACTTGAATCACATGAAATGGCTTTTAATATGCAATGTAATAAAGATACTTTTACATGTAAATGCTATCCTAAAAGAATTTCTGTGCTCAACTACAGAGTCATACAGACTAGCAAAATGACTACATTGCGTGTTGATTAATACTAACGCAGACATTGCTCCAGTGGGTATAAAATACTGATCCAACAAGGAGGCAGAAAAAACTCCAAAAATCAGATCTATATTAAATTCTAAGTTTGGCCAAGACTAGGAATTGTTTGAAACACACTATCTAGGTACTTTATGTGGAACTAGAAGCTCCAGAAGCTCCTTCTGTGGACACTGGCCAGACATAAACCCTCCAGAGTAATATCCTGAGAAAGAAACTGCAAGCCTTCATCTGCTTTCAGAGAACATTTGAAAGAGATGGAAAATCAAGGCAATGGAGAGGTCTACAAGACGTCTTTGGATGGCAAGAACCACAGAAGAAGGAACCAGCAGCCCTACTTTACTAGGAACAGACCACAGATAGATTAACTCAGCAATCAAGGAGGACTGCCAGGGTAGGAAACACAGAAACCAGGTCCAGGAGTTAAATGGGAATAAGTCATAATTTAGCCTCATAAAAGAACAGATCTCTTTTATCAGTGGGAGAGGGTGAAGAGCAGCACCACACAGTTGGGTTCTGCATGTAGGAGACCATAGCCCGGGAATGCTTGTCTTGCTCCAAGACCTGCTGTGCTGTTTTGGGGGCCTGGCTTTCTAAAGCCCCCCACAGACATTCCAAGCTGCTGCAGGCTCCTCTTGGGTTTCACAGCAATATTCATCACGTCCACCTCCATCATGTGAATCACTGGGCCAGGCATGCTCCCTGCCATGTAACCAAATGCACCTGATGGCCCATCCTTGGCCAGGTCATGATGCTGTGTCGCACATTACAGAGGAAGAAACATGAATAGGATGAGATCTATGCCTTTGGGCCATCCATCTCACATGCACCTACCACATCAATATCTCCTCCCCACTGAAGTGCTCTGCCACACCCCAACCACACGCTTCCACCCTCTTCCCCCATTTTAACCTGGAAAACCTCCAATGTCACCTCACCACCCCTGGAAGAAGGTGACACACTAGCCCTAATATTGGGTGATGAGGCATTCTTTTTTTATTCAAAGAACTTGTGGCTGTTGAGCACCTTTCAAGACCTGTCAAGCACCACGTTGGTGTTTTGCAATGAGCACCACAAACTGGCCTGCTTTGAAGACATGCTCTTCAGGACACTGAAAATCACCCATCAGTAGAAGTCACTGAGGAGGATGGAGAAAGAGTAGGGTGGCGTGAGGAGCACCAGTGCACACGAGGGTCCAGTACGTACCCGAAGAGCTGTGACCATAAATTGAGGGTTTGCAACGTGCAGCCCAGAAGGAGACTGGATGGCTCAGGGCATCTGGAATCACGGAGCATTATCCTCAGGCTGCCAGCGATATTCCCCTGGGGAGGGCACGACGCTGACACAGTGACATTAAAAGCAAAGCTTCCAGTAGCATCCTGGCTGCCTGAAGCCCTGGCACGAGGCAGCAGAGCTGTCCCCAAGCCGACCCTCCCCAGGAGGAACACCACACGCTGACAATCCTGGCATGGGGATTAGCAAGGCAGTGCTGAAATGCTAAACACAGATGCAGCCGGGAAGTGAAACGGCTTCCCGCGCGTAAGGGGAGGACGGGCAGGAATATCTTTTCACACCCGGGCTGCTGCACCAGCGGAGCTTGAGCTTGTCCTCTTCTTGGCTGAAGTCGATGTTCAGATGGACAAACGTCTCGCCCACACAGCTGAGCTGCAGCAGCACAGGTACACAGTGACCTGTAACCAAGCAAACCTGGGGCACGGCACTTACAGCAGGGGACAATTACATGCCAGACTACCCCCAGACACCCTACCCGAATGGTAAAAGCAGGAGTAATGTGGGTTACGATCTGGATTGCTTTCCTCTCCCACGCTTCCTCGGCAGCTGGTTGTCCCTGCTTCTGCTGCTGTCTGAATCTCCCCCTCCTCCATTCCTGCATTACTAATAAATTAGCATCACACACGGCAGCAGGGAGTAAAGCACACGAGCAGAGCTGCTGAAGGCACCGACTTCAACCGTGGCTTAAGCAGATGTGCTAAGGAAACATCTGGATGCTATCACCAAAAGGTTTTCTAGGTTCCCCCATCAGATCAACACCTCTGTTTCCTCTGAGTCATTATACGCAAGAAACAACATAAAACTGGTAATAAAAGCACCCCAATTGGAAATACAGGCAGCCTTCTGCGTTTAATGTCTAGAAATACGCTAGCACTGACCCAGACTCCCAATGGGGGCAGCCAACCCATGGCTCCCAAGCAAGGAGCTTGGAGCTATGCTCAGTAGCCAGCAACCACAAGTTTGGCTGGCACAGGGCTTAACCATCTCCACCATTCATCTCCATGGCAGAAAGAGATCCATCAAGAGCTGAAGAGGTCAGGAAAAAAACTGCAGAACTCTGGACCACAGGGGCACACAGTCTGTCCTGTCCCACCACGCGCTGGAGATACATCTCAGGGTTATTTCCCTCTTGCGAACCACCCTCCTTCCTCCAGCTCTGTAAAATACATTCCTAGCAGCTCTCAGCTATACAAAGATTATTGACATGTGGCTGGTGCAGTGAGAAAGACTGGACTAAAACTCCTTTCAGAATACAAACCAAGAAAAAAAAAAAAACATCAAAAAGACTAATGAGATGCTTGGTGCATTAAAGAAATGGCTACATGGAAACTTTTCAAACATACAAGACCTACAGGACTGGCTGAGGCAAGAGGCGTAATTAGCCCAACGTGAGCTCGCAAGGCAGGTCCACAACGCTTGGATGCACAAATGAGGGATGTCATGTACCAGCAGAGAGGCCCTGTTATCTTTGGGCCTTGGGTTGGCACAGTCGATGGGAGCGCGAGGTTTAATACTCGTACCCACACTTCAAGAATAATGCTGGAAAAACTGGAGAGAGTTCAGAGGACAGCCGCAAGAACAAAACCAGGCTTGTACCCAGGAGCTCAAGGAAGTCAATCAAAGAGAAAGTTAAAAGGTACCTCGCAGCCTGTAAGTACCTGTCAGGAAGAGTGCTCTTCAGTCTACCAGACAAAGGCATAACAAGACCAAAGGTTGAAAGTTGAAACTCGACAGAAAACACACCAGAAACCAAGATACCGCTTTTCAACACTGCAGGTAATTAGCAGAGGGAAAAGTCCTCCAACTGGCACGGCCAATGATCCAGCACTGAAAATTTTTAAAATAAGATGAGATTCCACCTCGCCTCTCTTAGTCACCAAAAATGCACCTCTGGGTATATCTACAACTGCTGGACCCAGAGTGGAAACTAATTCAAAGAATCTGTTACACAGCAGGTTGGACTAAACAAGCACCATGACCCTAAATCCTATAATTTAATGAGGTACAAAGAACAAGGGACTCAATTATTGGTGGTTGGGGCCTTCCAGCCCCAGAGATCCTTGCCCCACCTGCAGGTCCTCTGCATCCCATCACTACCAAGATACGGATTTTGCCGAAGAGTAGCAAAAGTGCCAGATCCCCATCATGAACAGCAAAGTGAGATACTGTTAAACCAAGAAAATCACACCATTTTTTTTCCAGCTAAGGAACTGGGAAAAAACACAACCAGACAAAAGCAAGTAAAAAAATTACACCGACAGGGCAGAAACAATGCACTATGTGAGAAATAAGGTTTTTTGCAGTGAGAACAACCACTCAGTGGAACAACCTCCCCAGGGACATGGTGGAGTTCCCATCCCTGGAGGTTTTCAATATGCAACTGGACAAGGTGCTAAATAGTCTCATCTTGACTCCTTTTCCCACAAAAAGTTGGACCAGATGATCTTTCAAGGTCCCTTCCAACCTGGGCCAGTCTGTGACTCTACGAAGGCACACAAAACTTTCCTGGTTTGGGTTTTTTTTTTAAACTCCAAGAGAAGGGGATTTAGATTCTCCTTCACAGTCAGAATGATTTCTTCTCAAGTGGTTTCCCAGCACCTATTGCCTTCCTCTCCAGAGGAGATGAGGAGATGGGACAATCATGGCTCTCCAGCCCTAGCCATCATTTGGAGGGATGTCCCTTCAATTAACTTTCTGGCAGAGCTGGCTGCAGACATTTGGCAGCCAGATTTACCCGTGGATGTGGAAATGGAAATAAAATTGAGAAAGGAATCGCTTTCCCCAGGTGCTTATGCCAGAAATCCCCGTCATGGAGCACAGTCCTCCCATCCCGGGCAGCAGGAACAAGCCAGGGATGCCTCTGCAGGTGTCAGACCGCAGCAGGCAAGGGGATGGTCATTTATCAGAGCACAGTGACTTTCTGTGCTCTGTTCCTTAATTCCTGCTTTTGAGATTTCACCATTTATTGGTAGTTTTTCCAGACAAGTCACCCAAGGGCTGCTGGGCTTCTCTGCTTTGGATGCAGCTAATGTGTTTTCCCAGACGTGGCTGTGATTCAGCCCAGAGCTGTGGTGATGCCTGCAGACTGACCCTGCGGCCTAATGCACGACACACCGGACCAGGAGCCGCCTTCTCTCCCTCCCTGTGGTCCAGCTTACAGCAGTAGCAATTCAATTAGCTTGTGCTTCCGTGCCCCATCTGCTAATGGTTTGCTCTCTCACGCAGCCACCATGAGGATAAATATCCAGTCATGCCCCTGGGCTAGAGACGATGCTCAGGAGGATCATATAGAAGAGCACAGGCAATACAGCAGACTGCCCCTCACTCAAAAACTGGTTGGCAGAATTACATCTTCTCAGCAAATCCGTGGCTCCCTAAAACTCAGAGGTGGCAAGGGGATAGTTTGGGGATCCCAAATTAGTATCTCTCATGCCCCTAAATCAGGGCTCAGCAGAGCAAGTCGGAGGAGCAGTGCTCAGCGATGACTGAGATATGAATCAGAGCTGCGTGCGTTTGGAAAAGCGGCTGTTAAAGAAAACCCATTAATTTCTGCTGATCCATGCTCCTCCAAGCTAGCTTTACTGTACATTACATTAATACAGGTATTTTTGAAGTCACTCAGCTCAAATGCTGTGAAGCCCACAGGATTACAGAACTGTTTCTTTGGCATCTGGCATTAGAAAGATTCCAAATATTTTAATAAGGAGATTTACTTCTGACCACGCTCGGTCTTAATGGCTTAGGAAGAGGGTGGGGAAGAAAGGGTGGAAGTGGGAAGGCTAATTTACCTATACCGGGAATGGAGGCCTGCCAAAACTGTCTCCAGCAGCAGCAATGACACATCATCATCATCATCATCATCAAAAGGCAAACTGCCACAACCCCTGTCAATATGAAGATAAGGCTGGCGAGATGCCAGTTTGGGACCTGAACGATGCAGACAACCGCATTGACCTGATCCCTCCCCTGACTGTTTTGGAGGCAAAGAACCTACTCTCCTCCAAAGAGAGGACACAGCTGTATTTAAGAAGTTGTTAGCATGATGCATGGCACGTAGGACTTCACCAGCTCTGCTGGTGGAGAGGGCTGTGTTGTCTTGGGTTTCTTTCTTTCAGCATGAACCTCACCAAATAACACCATGCAACTCCATCCAGACCCACACTGTCTCCCAAGACAAGCAGTCTCTCAAGATTTGGCACATTTCTCAAAAGCTGTAGCTTCTGGAGTCATGTGAAAATATAAACATCAGCATTGCACTTTTCTTTCTAAACAGGGGAGAGACCATCTAAATTTTATAGATTGGGAAGTGTTTATAAATCACAAAAGAATATTTACAAGTCACAGATATGTAAAGTAGTCTTAAATCTACACATGCATACGCATATTATGCACACACACTCTTTTAAAATCTGTTGTCTTTTTGTACCTTGCTGATGATTTTGCTTTGATTCTATTACTGTCACATCTTAATTTCTCTGTTCACATGGGCTGAATGAGCATAAGGAGGGCCATGCCCATGGACTAAGGGCACTTGAGCTAAAGGAATGAAAGTTCCAACTCTGATGCTCCAAAACACCCATGGATGTTAATCATATTTAGGCTTCCAGGTTCCCTTTGTGTTTCTTGACTCCAGGATTTTCTCATCTGCCAGGTTCCTCTAAACCTCAAAAGGGTGTGCCAGGACATGGTCCCTCTCTGCATCCTCTCAGAGAGCTGAAAAGCCTGAAGGATGTAAATGTCCTGGTCCAGCCCTTCCTGCAAACAGAAAGCAAATCCCAGCTCCTCACTGGTTTGTAAGAAGTTTTAATCATCATAGTGTTGGTTCATGGTTGTGCATTTGCCCCTGTCTCTTCTTCCTTCAGAGCTTTAAACAAGCAGCCATACTGTGACAGCAATAAGATTAAGAGAATGAACTAACCTGTGGCACAAAAATCAAGGAGCTGCTATAGCTCCCTAAGAAACCTGGAAGCTGCAGTCAAAATCCAGCCTCTTCTAGCCTCAGATCTTCAGCTGGTGGCTGGAAAATATGGGGGGAGCTAGGGATGGGGGTGAACTTTCGGGGCTGCAAAGCATGGGAATCACTTCCTAAGGCTTTAAAGGACCATCAGGTCATCCAGGCTGACTCTTGCGTAAGGGAGGTCACAAGTTTCTCTCATTTACCTTTGATTTGAGCTGTACTGCTGGTGTTTGCCTAAGCCCCGCCTTCCAGGGAGGCATACAGGCTCCATGCAAAGATCTCAAGATATGGAAATGGTAACTCACCTTTTTGATGGCTGGCTCAAATACTTAAAAGCCTTTGGTATTTAAAAAAGGCACTTTAACTCTGATTTATCAGCATTGCATTTGCGGCTAGGAGTGCCTGTGATATAGCTGCTGGCTGTGGGAGGTGCTTTGCCTGGTGATTTCCTCAGCTGTTCACAAAATCCATCTCCAGGAGAAACCCTGGGGCCCCTCAGCTCTCTTCCCCTGCAGACAGCCTGTCTTCTGCCCCCACCCTTTTTATTTATTTCTAATCACCAAAGGAGAAGAGGAGCTTTCAAAGGATTTAGCACAAGTGCCTGGCAGGGAATCGCTGCTGCGGGTGGCTGGGGATGACACCGCTGTAAAGAGAGGGGAGGAATGGAAAGGAAAGGCAGAGCAGATGCTTTCATCCCCATTGTTTCCATTCCAAGGTGAATCCACTTGTTTTTCCACACCCACTTTTCTCCTCAGTTTCCAAATGCCTCCTGCTCTCTTCCATATACTCACACGTATAAGGATGCCCTTCCCCAAACATCCTCCTCAGATACCTCATGACCACAAACTCCTGTCACCCCGTGCCATTCTCCCACAGCCTCTCATTAATAATAATTACTGCCCAAGTTACTAAACCTTCTCCTCAATGCTCACATCTCAAAGGGCAATTCTAACCTGACTGGCTTCACAGCACTCGCCACCGAGCAGGGAAACCTGGGCTAAAGAAGATGCTCATGGTCACACCAAATACTTCCAGCAGGAACAGTCATCTCATTCCAGTATCCAGCACTGCATCCACACACCCAGCTCCTCCTGCCAAGCCCAGCTGCCCATCGGCAGCATCTTCATCCCACTTGCAAGGGCACAAGTTTCGAGAGCCTTCTACTGATGCTTCAGCACTTCCACAGAAAACACGCTTTGGTATTCAAAAGGTTTATGTTAAAAATGCGCTTGTTTATCTCTGAGCACAGATTCATTTCCAATTTATGTCAGCAAAATAAAAACCAAAACACAAAACAAACAAAGAAAAAAGGGCCCGCCTGACTTGGAAGCCTAAAAATAGACCCGCGTATCGCAAATAGTGAACTGTCAGGTAAAGGCTGCGGAGTGAAGGTTCAGATGAATAATGTGTTTGTTTTTCCTGCTTCAATACTTTCCTGCTGTTATAACTGTACAAATAAGTCAGTGCACACTAATTACTCTGATGGCAATTTCCTGGGAGCTGATACTTAAGTATCAGGCCAAATTTATTCCTGGGTATCACCGACTAGTCCTCCCCATGCACTCCCAAACAAATAAACAGCCCAGCTGCCAAATCATCTTTTCCTTCCTCGCTGCAGAGGCTGCCAGCCTGGTCCCACTCCTGACCCCGACACAGGCTCCAAGTGACACGTCATTCCCGACGAGCCCAGCAAAAGCCAAGATGCTAACGGAGAAGATGGGACTTGTCTTCTTCAAGGTCTTCAATGCATGTACAAATTGTGGATCCCAAGCAGCACCCCTGCAGTAAAAGGGGCTTAATCTTGGGAGAGTACAAGTGCCTTTTCTGCAGGGCACACGCATTAAAAAAGAAAGGCTGGGAAGGGAAAAGCCTGTGAAGTGTTTTTGTAAGGCACCCAACAAACCAGTCTCCAGCCCCTTTTAGCCCCAAACCATCCCACAAGGCTCAGAGAGTTTACATTCATGGGTGAACTACATCAAAGAACCGCCTAAACAATGCCTGTGGTTTCTGCTGTTTTTTTTTTTTTTTTTCCCCACTTGGTATAATTAGATCAGTTCTGATTTTTCACAGTGGTAATCCTAACCAGATTTATCACTTCATATGCAAATAGGATGATGAGTGTATGTGGCACCTCAACTCCTGGGCATCATCACTTGTCACTACCTTCTATCAGCATACAGCATTTTCCCCCAGCAGCACTCGTGTATCTTGTTGCAATGACTCCTAAATAATTGTTGGGTAATGATTGATGTTTTTCTGGACAGCATATTGATATATCACTTACAGTGAGTACTGCTAATATTGGTGGGTTTTGTGTTTTGGTTTGTTGTTCTTTTTTTTTTTTTTTTTTTCCCCACTTGGTATTTATACAGCCACGGATTTGCACTGTAATTCGGTCAAATGCATTAGAGCAAAGCTGAAGTGAGGAGAGAGGAGAGGAAAAAAGCACTGTTACCTGTGTTACAACCCAAATGGCATAGAATTTCTGGATAACCCTTTGGTACCACCCCAACCCAGCTGTGGCCTGTTTGCTGAACAGGCAATACAGAGCCAGCATCCTCCTTTGTGGGGGTTTTTCAGTCTTTCAGGGTGTTTTCTGGGGGAGGGTTGGCTTGCTCTGGTTTTATTGTATTATCATTCCTTTCTGCTTTCACTGCACTCCAAAGGGTTAAGCGACCTTTCAGATCCTCCCTGGATGCAACTCCATGCGTAACAAGAAAGCTTCCAGCCCAGTGAAAACAACTTGAAAGAAGGGCAGTGACCCAGCCACAGGCTTAAGTTTCGGGTCACAACACCCCTGCTCAAAACCATCCGTCTTCCTCTGGCCACAAGTTTGCAGCGAGTCACCTCCCATTAATGCGATTCATCTCCAGGATTTACAGGAAAACACCTTTTTGGGACCTAGCTGTTGTTAGCATCCTCTCTCACCCCTGGGATGAGAGCTGTGAGCTAGCAAAGGAGGTACACACTGCTGCAGCATCTCCCTGCATCCAGTAATAAGTGCAAAAACCACATGAGCCATTAGGAAAAAAAAAAAATTAAATCCCAAACTGCAATAGCGAGCTTTGGTTTCATTTACTCTCAACTTCTGCAAGGGAAACTTTGCAAGGAAATGGGTCTTTTAACCCCTCTCAACCTGGACACATGCACACCACATTGCACAGCAGAATCAAAGCCATTTGGCTGGCGCAGGAGCATCACGCTGCTCCGTTAAAAGCCCTGGATCAAAGAAAAGAGAAGGTTTGGTGTTACTGCACACTGTGCCGGGGGAAATGGTACATCTCAGCAATGCCATGTGCTGGAAGAAGGCTGCGGAGGGGAAGGATGTGCCCCTTCTCCCCTCTTCCAAAAGGAACTCCCTTGGGCTGGTTAGAAATAATCACCTGCTGGACCACAGCACTGGGGATGGGTGGCTCCAGGCTGCAGCACGGATGCTGGCAATTAACCCACTGCTGAGAAAACAGCCAGTGAAAGGTTCAGTACCCAGCTCCACATGAGTCATACAGAAATACGGCTGCTGGGGAGGGGATCTTAGCTTATCTGGGGCAAGAAGGGCTAAAAAAGGCCAATGTGGGCATCCAGCCCTGAGCCTGGCACTTGGCCCAGCTCCTCCTGACCTCCCTCCTACCAGGGATGGTCTTGCTCTGGACCAACGCTGATAGACGGTATCAGGATGGGATGCAGATAAGGAAAAAGATAAGGATGGGAGAAGAAATACTTGAAGACTCTCCCAACCTCCACCACTTTGTGCTGTTTACTCCAGAAGCAAGAGAGCAAAGGAACAGACTGCGTGTGCAGGTACTTGGATGCGGTGACTTTCCCATTTATCATCGTCAACCAAACAGCCCCGGGGAGCGGGACAGAGCAGAGAGGCAGAAAGCCTGAGCATGTTCCCAGTTCACCTGCAGCTCCCGAGGTTTCGATGTGATTACGCCCGTGACTCTCCTCCACGAGCTTTTTGGCACCAGGGACCAACCCGTGGTATTGTTTCCGTTCGTCCCTCCCTCTCAGCCGTGCCAGTACACGCCGGTTTGCCGTGCAAGACTGCAAACGGGACCCGGGAACTGAATCTACAGAATAACAACCCAGGGGAGAGAAAAAATAGGGCGTCATATCAGCTGGATGGGTTCCCCATCAGGAGGGGGTTCTGCAACTTCCTTCGCTGTCGGCAGCCTGAAATGGTTTCAGCAGAAGGATGAAGCAGAAGGATGCCCGGATTTCAGAGTAATGCTCCTCAGCTGCCGAAGACATGAGCCACCAAATGTGGCCACGGGCCTTTATTTTAAGTGAGTAGCCATTTTTACACACGCTAACCAAAAACTGGACTGAACTCGGCTGAGTGATCCCGTTTTTCTGCCGACTGGCTTACGGCACGATCCCACAGCACCGCACGAACCAGCTAGAAATATCAGCTGTGAACCCAAGGCAAGCTATTTCTGATGAGGTGCTCAAGAGTGAAACCCATGGCTGGAGCTCTGTATGTACTGGGGACAACGCAGGCACAAGCTGAAACATCATGAGAGGACACAAAGACTTCACCAGTTTCCCAGAGCAACAAGCAGTGCAGGAGCAACAACATGCTGATCCCTTCAAGTGCAGTTATTTTGTACGGCCTTGAATATACTCACGTGGGACAGATATAGATATTTATTTTATTATTTCCTGAAAGTATTCATGCTATGTCCCCCAAAAATGCAAAGAACTCCTTCAGTGCCCAGAAAGGCACGTCTTGTGGGAAGATGCAAAAAAACCCCTGTGCTTTGCCTCTGGAGCCGGCTTTGAGACCGATGCATCCTGCTAACGAAGAGCAGGCACAGGCAGCGTCTGTGTTAATTACCGACGGCCTTTACAAAGGCCTGAGCCACCCATTTTGGTAGCAATCTGTTTGTAATTGAGCGGATGTGAGTGCTCAGAACTCCCTTCCACTCACACAACCATCCCTTTGCTGCCCACGTCATGGCGTGCTGGGTCACCCTCTGTCCTCCACTCCCACATCTCCTCCCAGCCTGCACCCCACTCGCCCCGCGGGATTAACCAGGCTAGGGGTGGCCCTCATAGAATGCTTTGGGCTGGAAGGGACCTTGAAAGGTCACCTAGTCCAACCCCCCTGCAATGAGCAATCTTCAACTGGATCAGGTTGCTCAGAGCCCTATCCAACCTGACCTTGAATGTTTCCAGTAATGGGGTATCTACAGCCTTTCCGAGCAACCTGTTCCTCCTCCTTGAAGGAGGTGAGTGAGAACATACACACCCTGCCTCCTAAAGGCACCCAAGCTGCTCCAGTTGCTGGACCCAAACCATGAGTGATGATGGCACAGGTCAGTGAGAAGACATGAGGAAGAGGACCATGGCATTACACCAAGTAACCCCAGTAATGCTGGGTGCTGCCAAGCTGTGAACCATCCCCAGGCAGCTTCTGAAGCCAGGCTCTCTCCACTTGGTTTGAGGAGGCCAGAACAATTCACTCCTTGCCTCTGGCACCCTTCACCACCCCTCTTTTTCTGGCAAAATACCCCAGTATGGGGTTTTGAGCTATGCTTGAGCCACCAGCTCTAGGAGGACCCTGGAGGACAGCAGCACCAGAACTGGGGGCTGTGACTTCTGCCCAGGATGTGTTTTTCACCACCCCAGAGTGCACGGGGAAACTCAGGGCAAGGGGTGAGACCCCTCCCCACCCCGAACCATGGGGTGACAATGACGGGGCACCCACCCATGGGTCCAGCAGAACAGCAAGGAAGGGTTTGGCCACCCATGGCCATCGTCCCGGCGTTAATCACCGCTCCGCGCCACCCAGGGCTGCCAGCCAGGGCCAGCGCCGGTGAGAACAAGCCCTGGGGAAGAAACCCAGCTCCGCGTCCTGGCTTGGCAGCCCGGCTGCTACGCGGCCAAACAAAACGAGAGGCGCAGCTCAGCCTCCCCGACGCGTCCGCCCTTCCTAATGAGAGTCGACCCAGGAGCTATGCGGGAGTCGCGCCCATTCCCAGGCAGGCTTCAACGCCACCGAGAGCCAGCGCCGGAGCCAGGCAGCCTCCGAGAAAAGAGACACCCGTTGGAATTTTTCCTTTGATGCTGGCTCACAAGCCAGCCCCGCCACCGGGGAGGAGGAGGAGGAGGAAGAAGGATTGCCGGCGCTTGTCCCGCTCCCTGGCGTGTGCCTACACGCGGGGATGTACACGAAGGATCTCAGCCAGAGATCCCAGGAGAGGGATGCAACCAAGTGCGGAGTCATCTGCTGTGTCCTGCACGACTGGGCAACGGGCGGCTGACACGCTCTGAGCCCCGAAAAAGCAGCCGACCACCCGCCGCTGGAGAAGAAAGCCCGCGGAGGAGGGCTGGCACGGCGAGGATGCTATGACAGGACCGCGCCGTACCACCGTGCATCGCCCTGAGATGTCAGTAGGAAAAACCCCACTATCGGCAGCTAAATCTGGGCAGAGCGCAGTGCCAGGACCTCTTCTCATCCCAATGAGGTTACGTTCCAGGAGACACAAGTATTTTTCATCAGCCTTGCCGCCGCTGTTAGCGCCGAGATGATGTCAAGCATCACCCGGCAGCACCTGCAAGATTCAGGGCCTTGCATTAACAGCGGTCTTGACCCAGCTCTAGAAAGCCAACGGTAGCAATGGGATCACAATAAATACAAAGGTAATACGACGAAAAAGATTTCCCAATTAAATTCCTGACACTTGCGTCCCGTCCCTTCTCCCACCCCCTCTCGTGTCTCTTTTATTTCACTTACATAGATCTCAAGGCACTTAAAGGACTACTTAAGCGCTGTCAGCATCGTCATCCCATGCAGATGGAGAAACTGCAATTCGGAAAGGTTGAGCAACCCATCCAACGTTGCCCAACACGCCGCTGGGAGAGGAGAAGGTAGGACTGGTTCAGCACAAGTCTATCCATCCCACCAGGCTGCCTTGCCGCAGGGTAGGAGTTACCGGCAGGCGAGCCGGGGCGGTGACGTGGCACCACCGTGTTTCCCAGGGTGGGGCGTGCTCCACCATCACACGGGGTGGAAAGCGGTGGCCACTGTCCTTGCTAAGAGGATAGTCTGAAACACATGACTTGGGTTTTTTTCTTCCCCTTTTTTTTTTTCTCCCATCACAAATGAGCCATTTTTAAAGCTCTGGAATGCTGACATTGTGGAGAGAGCAAGGTGGCAGGCGTGCCTCAGTTTCCCCATCCATGAAACAATATCGATGCCTGCAGGTATTTACAAGCAAAAAACACCAAAAAGCCCTGAAGTTTTCTGTTCTGTTACCGCTGCCCAGTCCCAAATCCTCTGTGTCCAAGGTCTGGGTTAAACAACCATGAGTCAGGGTGACCGGGAGAGGACATTCCAGAGAAACAGAAGGTGCGGCGTAGACCTTACTGCACAGAGTCCCTGTCAAAGCAAACAGGACCTTAAGAGTTGCCCAGAGGCTGCAAAGCTGGATCCTTCCAGCAGCAGCAGGCACAAAGCCAGGGGTTACAGCTGTGATGGCTCTTGACTGCTTGAGCTACCGTGAGAACACCCCACAGTCAGCAGGTCCTCCCTGACTGGAGGACCACCAAGATGTAAGATGAAGAAAAGTATTTCTATTTGCCATATATATTCTCCAGAGTGTTGTGAAGCCAACTTCTTCTCAGTCCAGATGGACAGAGAACTCAGAAAATTCTCTCACCTTTCCATGGACTTATTTGTTCTTCTTTAATTCCTCCACTTGCTCTAGTGACCCCATCTTGTCCATCCTATTCTCTCATATTAACTCATTTTGCCTTCTTGTAACCTCTCAAATTACCATACAAATGAACAATTAAAGGATTATCATCATACCAACTAAGGATGTCCAAAGCTCATGCCTCCGGAGACCAAGAGGAAACCGGACAGGAGACCAGTACCAGTGATACCCATGACCAAAAATGAGCCTGATACAGAGGATGGAGGACCACCTCTGCCCCAGCTCTCATTGTACATCTATGGAGCACGGGCATGAAGCAGCTTAGTGGCTTGGCCTGAAATCCAGAGGTTGGGTACCAAAACACTGTGCCCAAGCATCCCAAACATGGGGCTGCTCATGGAAACCTCTTCACTGCTCAACTCTCCACCACCCAGTCCTGCTGGGAAAGAGGATGTAAGTAAAATTTCACAGTACAATCGCAATTGATAGACTCTGTCCAAAAGCATCCCAGCTGCTGAAGCACCACTAATTTTATCTCATCTTTTGGGCACAGGCTGTCTCCTCCTCGGCGCTGTGCAGCGCGAAGAACCTTGGAGTCCCCAGCTAATTGACTGAATTAGGCTGCTTCCATTCCCATTATGGATCCTTCAGAACAGTGTCCTTTAAACACAACCTCAATGCTACCTTCAATAAAACCTTCTACTTGTCTTTGTCCCTCAAATTCAACTCTACCAACTTCTTCTATTAGGTTGACAGTACCCGCACTGCTCACTTCTGCCGGCAACCCCTCCGGCCGCCCAGCCCGCGCACCCGCGGTGAACACCTAACACTCCTCTTCCCATCACGGATCCAGCGCTACCGGTTTCCCCAACTTCCCAGGCCCTTGATGTGAAGCTCCAGCGGCGGAGCCCAGAGTGGCGACGGCAGCAGCTGCCGCGAGCAGCCGGGTGTGCGCAGCCCCGCATTCCTCCCCTGGGAACGGGCAGCGCCAAGAAACCCAAAATCCGATTTTATTGCATCTTTCGCATTCTTAACAAGCCAACAAAAATTACTGCTGCCTCTTTTTTTTTTATTTATTTCCCACGTTTAAAGGGACAAGGGTTTTAAAATCAATAGTTAATTTTTACACGCCGGGATACTGTCAGATGCACTTGGGGATGGATAATCAGAGGTACTAAAGAAATAATAATAAATAAAAATTAATAATAATAAATAAATAATAATTAATAATAATACTGGCAGCAGAATAAATTCCTCAGGAGGATACATGGGAGTTAGGGAGTGACTGTCCTCCTCCCTGCCCAGACTCAAGAGCAAAAGAGCATCCAGGGGTCTCGCTGCCCGCGCCGGCAGTGGGGCAGTGCTGTAGGGGCAGGGTGGCCCAGGGCTTGCAGGACAGGCTCTTTGGAGGTAGGAGCCATTCAAACCTCAGCTGACACCACTGGCAGGGCTGAGGGCTGGCTGGGGGGGTTTCCCCCCTGGCACAGTTAATACCAGGAGCACCAAAGCCTTTTTGGAAGCTGCCCACGGCCGAGGAGCCTGGGAAGGGATGGGATGCAGGGTGCATCCCACGGGGAAGAGCAGCCTTACTCCCAAGCATCAGCCTGAGCTCTTTCCCCTCTCCAGTCCTCCTTCCCAGCGCCGTGCCACACACATCTGTGCGGGGAGGGCCGGCGGCGTGGCGGAGAGCCAACTCGACAGCTCAAGAGGTGCAATTATCATTAAAGCCAAGCGGGCTGGAGCAGGGGAGAGGAGATGCCTCCCCGCCAAATGAATAGGTTTAACACCGCTCGAATTCCTGCATTCCTCTCTGCTGCTGGGTAGTGAATAAACCCTCACAAACTGCTAAAAAGGAGGCGGTTTTGGTTAAGTCGGGCGAGCGTGCGGGTGTGTGTTTTGTAAGGTTACACCTTTGCAGACAGAGCCCTGCTATGTTTGTAATCTAGGAGCTGAGGTTTTCCAGAGCCAGCTTGTGTAGCCAGGCGGAGACGTCAGCACATGCCTGTTTTATGGGAATAGCATCCCCACCACGAGTGTGCGGAGATGGGATGGAGAGCGCCTGGAGCCAGGCAGGCACCTCGCCAGGCAGGGGTACAGCCGGGGTCCCTCACCAAAGCACAGGCACAAAGTCACTTCTGGTGATGTTACATCCAAAGCTTCTCACTGTCTGCACCAGTTTATCTGCAGAGGATCCTGTCTGGGTCTGGAAGTAATAACATTATTTATTCATTATTTTACTGAAAAATTTAGTGGCTCCTTAGCCAAAGGTCAGAATCCACACGTCTCTCAGCTTGGCCCTGGCTCCTCAAACCTGCCTCTGAAAGCACCACTTCTCATCTCTCCCTTCCTTCCTCTTCATCATCCTCTGGTTCAACTGCAGCCTTCCCTCCCCATGGTCCCCCTCTACCTCCCCTCTACCAGAAGCAAGTGTCCAGCTCTCCTCCACACAGACTTTCCTCTCTGCTCCTCTCTACTGTTCAAGTAAGTCTCAGGACATCTTTTGGATGCTCTTTCATTCAGCATCCAATCTGCTGTTGCCATCAAAGCTCTTATTTTCCAGCATCACAGACAACACAACTTCCTTCCCCCCTTCCCTGAGAAACCTAACTTCTCCTGACCAAAGGGTATTTCACTGAATTTCACTGAATTTTTAGAGTTGGGACCATAGAGATCATCTAGTCCAACTCCCCTGCTAAAGCATACTTTCCACCCCATTTTCCCTTCTTAAGTCTCCCCCCTTTCCCTATCTCATCAGACAAGAGCTCCCTAACTTTCAAGGCATAACCCATGCCCTACAGTACCTACTGTCTGCTGTTGACTCTTACAATGTTGACTTCTACTTAGGAAGCTGGTCTCCTGGGCCAAAGATGGAAAACATCTTTGATGTTGAATGATAATTTTCTCCCTTCTTGCCCCTTTCTTGCCTGGTAGGAAACCACCTCATCGACTTCATCAAAACTCTCCTTTGTTTTGACATTTACAAGAAAACTCAATAACTGTGAGGCTGCTGGTGTCCTGAGACACGTCTGTCAAGATGATCAATAGTGCCCTACAATTTTCATTTTACTTGCCCATCTGCATGTGTCCAACCATAACCTTCCATCATTGATTCAGACTGTAAGCTCCTTGGGGGATGGACAGCCTTTGATTCAACATTTGTACAAAGAGTGATAGGCTCTGGGGGCATGGTTAGTGCTCCTGCTGTCACAGTGGTGTAAATAACATGTTTAAACACCCATCAAGGTTGAGATATCCATTCATACTAGGTATGATCCTCAGATTTAAAGCACAGAACATGGTCAAGAAGTCTCCTCGCACAATGTTGCCAAGCCCACAGGACACCAATGGGCCTGGGTGGCAGACGGAGGATAAGTCACCATTGGGGAGCACCAGCACTGCCTGGGAAGCAAAGCTGGAGACAGCAACCTGCAGCACACAGGATCTCGTGGCCCAGCATGTCCCTGCTGTGTTCCATGTGCATCTCCTATTCCCTGAAGATCTTTGTCCCATGGACCATGTGAATTCAGACATTGTAGACTCTGAAGATTTCTGGTGGAAAAGATCACCAGATCTCTCATTCTTTTAGGCAAGTTCTGGTGGTCCTCTATATTTTGGCTTCACTCCAAGATACTAAGAATATGCAGAGGATGCTTCAAACAGAAGAAACCATTGCAGAACTTGCAGAAAACCAAGCAATAAAAAAAAAAAGGCAATTAAGAATCCAAACCATCAGAAAATGGAGTGAGAATGGAAGAATCCTACAGAAGGTCTAAGAGCGACAAGAATTAAAACACAGGGATAAGCAGGAAGGGTATGAAAGAGCCTCATTGCAGTGTGAGGATGCTACAGAGATGGGGCAAGGCAGATAAAGCGAGTACCGTGGGGGCAAACCAGGCAGTGTGCAGCCAGGATTGATTGGATTAATAATCTGAGCTGGGATTAAAATGCTTTGGTAAATGACACAGTAAAATCCACCCAGTTTCCTAAAAAAATTAAAAATAATACTGTGCAATTTGTGTACAATAATGTGATCTGCTGCTGACAGGAGACCTGAGGCTGCAGTCCAGCAGGATGCTGGACATCTGTGAGGTGGCACGAGGCAGTGATGCTCAGCCCGTCCAGGTTTGCTTAAAAACAGCACCAGGAAAAGCCATGTCAGGCATCATCCATGTGCACCCCATCTGGTATCATCTCCTCTCCTGCAGCCGGCGTGAAGCCATCCCAAACACATCAAGCTCACGTAACCTTCACACGGTGAGTTCCCCCATCCCAGGGAGAGACAACTGCATGCCCAGGGCTGATCTGGACCAAAGCCATGCTGCTGGTGCAGCCCACGATGCCAGAAATGGGTTGTAACTGGGGTGAAACCAGTGCCCGAGAAGGGCATGGGAGCAGAAAACAGCAGAGCACCTGGTTTTGCTGCCCGAGAGCAGGTTCACATTGAGGAGGAATGAGAAGCTGCTGCTGTTGGTTTACAATCCGGAGCACCGGGGAACAGCACATGTAAAAGAAATCAGGTTACAGCTTCATCGCTTTTTATTGTTTCCTGCACAAACTGGACTATACGCAAGCTTGAGTATTAAGACAGAACAGAGAAAAAAGAAAAAAAAAATAACAGCAAAAATGGTAAATGCCTTGTGTTTCAAAGAAACACGGCTCCCAAAATAAGCCACGTAACAGTCTTGCTGCTAACTCAACTTTGCGGAGAAATATATTCAGCAAGTGAAAAATAAAAGCAATGCTGTATTACTCCCACCTCATTTGCTCTCTGCTTTTCAAAGAGACACTGCCTCCAAAGACCAGCTGGAGCCATTCGGATGCTAATAGTATGAAGCATCCGCAATCTAAGAAATAAACCATTTTATGAACGAATGTGCCCACCTAAACCACTCCCTCCTCTTGTTCTTTCACCAAAAGGTTTTAGACCCACCTTTCCCATGGGTAACTTCTCTCTCATTGCTTTTATTTTTTCACTAGCTGTGCAGTTCTGGCTAAGTCAACAGATCCAGTCATTGCTGTTACACATTGTCCTCAGTCTGGGAGCTATTTTTGCTTATGGTAAAAGAAACTGCAATTCTTTCTGATTAACTCCACAGAAATGTCCATTGCTCACACAGGAGTCTGTAAAGCTGGCTTGAACTAATCATCAAATTAGTTTAAAACAATTACATCTTGAGGATGAGCATCCTCTGGCATCCAAAATATTCTGAGGTTTTTATTCACTTTTAAAATTATTTTTTGTCTTACTGTCGCCATCAGGTTAATCACAGACAGAACAGAAACATCATCAAAACCACTCAGCCCATCGTGGCATAACCCAAAATGACACAATTAGTTTCCCTAACCGGCTTCTCTGCAGAGGCAATGTACCCTGTTCCAGTCTTGGCTCTCCATGTGCCTCGGGATTGAGTTTTGAGGGGAAGAAGTCCACGAAGAAGCTGCATGGGTTAGTGCAAACCCCAAAACTGCATCATGTAAAAAGCAGTAAAGAGCTGGCCCCAAAGGTGATTTGGCAAGCACGGCGCTTGGGCTTGCAGCAATCTTGCCCAGCTGGCCGGGCATGGCCACTCACTGGTGGTCCAGGACAGGGCAACTCATTCTTACAACAGGAGGAATGGGTTTTAGCAAGTGAGCACATTCTACCTTACAGACAGACACAAAAAGACCCTAATCAGAACTTAACAGAGAAAAAACCCAAGCTGTCAAGCCAAAGAGTTGTGCAGTGCCGCTTTGTGCCCTATTCTCCTAAATTTGACAGCATAAGGTATTGCCACCATCAGCTGGGCTTTCACAGGAGCACAGTGCCTGTGCCCACAGCTCCAAGCTGACCCAGGGTCAGTGCAGTTCCCCAGTGGGGAAGCAGCCCCGTGGGACTCCCCATGCAGCACGGTGACTCTCTTCTCTTCTCCTTTCCCTTTTGTGGAAGCATCATTTGAAGCAAAAGCCTGAAAACACATTAACCAGGAAAGAAAAGCAACCACATTACGAAGTGAACACACAAAGCACACCCTGACATTTACAAGTGAGGTTGGTCCTACTCATTTGTATTTCAAAGGCCAGGCTGACACAAGACATTTTTCTTGTTCTAGCTTCGTCTGTGAAAGGAATAATACATATTTTTGAGTGTTGTTGCCACAGTGTCAGCCAAAGCCTTCCTGCAGAGGCAGCCACAATGATATTCAACCTGCCTCGCTTGGAGAGCCGAAGGTCCAACCTGGAAAAATCCCCCTTCGGCTGATACGACCCACACGGATTTCGGGAGGTTTGCTCATGCCAATACACTCACCAACCCGTCCTGAATTCCCTATGGCTTAAGCGAATGTTAAGCTAATCATATTGAGTGTTTTCATTCCTCCAATAATTTCACACTGCTGAAACCCTTCCATCTTCAGAGCTCTCACTAACTGATGACATTTAGTGAGAAAACTCGGGCTCGACGTTTTAACACCTTTGTGGCCCCTATCAAACAGTAAGATCTCCAGAAAAATGGCATTTTTTTGATCCAACCACCAATAACAATCCCAGCAGAGAGGATGGAGGACCACCAGCACTAATAAGACTCACAGCCCTGCCAGCTACAAGCTGCAGTGTTCCTTAGAGCTGCCTCTTCAGCCCAGCAATGCGATGGAAAACCGAGCTGTAATCCAATTTACAGCCTGCCCTGTCACACCAGACCCACCAAGACCCTTGTTGGAGGTGGCCATATCCTGTTCTGGTGTAACACCTACCTCAAAACTGGCAGTCAAGGTATATGGTACATTTACCTCTAATGACTTCAGCCTTGTATCCTCCTCCGAGCAAAACCCCAACTGTCTCAAAGGAACAATTCATTCTCTCCACTCCACACCACACACATTTTTATGTGCCTATTTTCAGGGCATTGATCAAACTCTGGAGCTTCTTGGAAACCTTTACTTGCCTACAACAAAGCCCATCACAATTCAGCTGAACTGTGATTCATTTTAGGCAAACATGTAAAACTGACACAGTCATAACAGACCAGTCTCTGCCTCCTTGGTAGATACCTCATGATCACGCAGAGGCCTTAAAGAGACACCACCATAATAAAGGCCACGAGTATCCATTCAAGGAGAACATCCTCTTCCAAACAGGACCAGAAGATGGGTGCTTTAAGCGAGCATTTTGTTGCATGAGTTTCTTCAGGTTGGAGCTGACCACGAGGCTCCACTTCTCCATGACCCAACCCATGGTTAATTCCAGCTCCTCTTCTGCCCCAAAAGCATGTTGGCACTGAGTCCCTCTACCTGAGTATTAAGTTCATGCACATGACCCTAGCAGGCACACTAGGAAAGCAAAGTAAGGTGTGCAAGAAACAACTGGGGAACCAGCTTGCCCCTATTAACAATCTCTGTATCTAAATCAATATTTTCTTTCTGACTTTCCCATCCAGTGCAGAGTTCTTCCCCATGAACTTCTCCTCCACCCACCACCACACTCTCCACCTCTGCCCCAGCTCCTCCCTCTGGCTTTCACCCACACCCATGAGGCTGCGGGCACCCCAGCCACAGTTCAGCATGTTTCCCCTCCTCCTTTAGGGCTGTTTTATCCCCATTTTTAGAGTCATTTTCCCCATATATCCTTGAGTACATTTGTGGTCTTATTTGGGGATGAAGGGAAGCGAACTAGGACAGGTCACAGAGAGGTCTGGCAATGGACTGGTTGGACCTGACACATCCAACTCGAGATCCCACTGCAAAAGTGAGAATGACTTCCCTGTGACAGCAAGACAGGCTGTACATAAATCACATATAGTAACACGTACATGCACAGAGCTATATATAAGAGATATATAAAGTACACACCAAAATAACACCAAGGACTACGGATGCCAAAGCAGGGATAAAATTAGCTTATTAAAGAAGTGGCAGAATCTTATAAGATCATGGAAAAAAGGCCTATTTTGAACAGTAATGATCACATTTCAAAAATAGTGCATATTCTTGGCTTGGAGCACCACATACCACAACAGACGATGATCAAGTCAGATCTCACATGAGAAAAATCAGCCAGAAGGTCCATGGGAGATATCCCAGGAAAAACAAGGATTGCATGCATTAGGGTGCTCCACCAAATTATTTCCTTGGCATCACAGAGTGCACCAGCGGGTTGTCTCAGCCAGCCTGTTGCTGAAACGCAATTTTCTTAATATGATGCAGTCCTGACACAGCAAAAATCAGCAGAACCTCAGAAATAACTTTTAAAAAGCCATTCCTTGTGAGCTAGTCCTACATTAACTAGACAAAAAGTAATGTTGGTAGTGAATGCCAGGATGCCATCCTTGAGACTTAACCCAGACAAGGCAAAAATGTCAATGATATCAAATGCATATAAATTACACTAGATTAATCCTGTAGCTAGCTCAATGACTTCCTAAAAATCAATTTACAGTGCAAAATGAGGCTGAAAATGAATGAAAACGGGTTGGGATTTTTTTAATCACAATTGGATAATGTGCCCAAGGGCATCAAAGGGGGCACATGAGCATCCCAGGGCTGGGAAGCATTTAACAACTCCCCTAAAGGTAAGACTAATAAATATAAGGTAATCTAATCTGTAATAAAGTGTACTAAAATATTAAATTATAATTAATCAAATTCAAATAAAGACCATACTTATATTGAGCAATTAGAAGTGGGAAACATAATCAGAATCACTGTACCCAAAAATTAAGACCTACCACCAAGGCAGGGCCAAGCATGGTGCATCTGAAGAGGCACACTCCACTCCCCACTTTGTAGACTTCAGGACTTTTATTGCAAAACCTGGGGTAAAACCCCTCTTTCCAGCACTTTCCGAGGAGAAATCTGCACCCAAGACATCAACGCGGCTCCGAGCATCATTTGCCTGGCTCAGCTTACAGCAAAAAGTTTTCCTAACTTTCCCATCCTTTCCGATGGATTATTTGGTTGTGGACACGGGGGATGAATTTACAGGCGTGGGGTAACTCAATCTCTCCCCCGGAGGAGGTTCTATGGGCAGCTTGAAGTGAGGTGCTGACCTTGGTTATCTTACCCTCCTTTCTTTCTCCTGCAAGTGACCACAACAGAAACCTCAAGCAAAACTGTTCTAATCTCTCCTGGAGATTTCAATTTCAGTCTGACGTGGGTGCTATTTGAAGCTTCATGAAACGAACATCCTAAATAAAAAGGTTTGTGGTGGTGCATGGCAGTAAAATTGCTTTCAAAGCCTTAACAAATCAGTTCATCAGGAGAAACCCAATCATGTTCATTAACCCCTGGCATGCTGGTAGTCACAAAGATGCTGCCCATGGCCAAGATCAGCCTGTTATCCCAAATGCAGCCGCTCATCTGCTGCTGTAGCCAGGCAGCAGCTCCAAATTTTATAATTTATCCTTTGTTTCATGGAAAGAAGGACTTAATCTCATTTTACATACAAGCGATGGAGACATTAAGAAACTAGAAGGTAGGAGTGCTCTCTCCCTAACCTCAGCTGCCTAGAAGTTAGGCATCTACTGTAAGCCAACTGTCTGGAAACTTTCCATGGTTCATGGAGGACCAGGCTGCTCCAAAGCATCATTTGTTCCCCCTGTTCTCCCTGAACATAAGTGGAGCTTGTGTTGGAAAACAGGTTTTTTAGATTTCACACCTATCCTCACCTGACTCCTACCCACAGTCACTCAGGAGCAGCGAAGTCCACCAAATACCAGCTCCAACTGGTAGAGTCATGCTGGTACAACATATCCAAGCAGGCCAGCATTTTGGCTGCCACGTCACACTTCTGGTCCATCTGTGTGACCTGCTCAAGCTCATATGGGGAGTATGTGGCAACACCAGGTCCCTGTTGCTCCACGCTCAAGCTTGGGTTCTTCCCCCTTTTGGAAAATGAAACAGTTTTAAAAGCCTTCCTTCGTGCTCTTGGAAAACACACGAAACATGAATCCCCAGAAGCATAAAGATTATTTTTTTATTATTTTATTTTTTAGCATAACTGTTACAGAAATACGAAAATTCAGTTCAGCCAGACAATCCATTTGCCTCCACCACCAAGACATCTCTTCCCAGATAACCTATCTGGTACAGGACCTCCCAGCAGTCAGATGTGATGAACCCCCCAGTCTGCCCCATTCCCACCTGGTTCTGCTCAACTCTCTGGCAGCTCTGCCCATACCAGCAGCATCCCCATGGGCAATAGCACAGGAAAGGGCTGCAGCTTCTGCTGTTTATCCAAAATACCAATGCACTTGGGATTATGCCCAGAGAGGAAATCTTCCCAGGAAGGGATCATTCGTAAAGCATTATCTATACGGTAAGGCCTAACGAGTTAATCCCCATCACAATGTATGTATGATGCCTTCCCATGGAAGGATGCAATCCAATAAAGAGGTATTCCTGGCATGTCACTACCCACAGCCAATCTGCAGGAACATCAGCTCTCCCTATCGTGACCACAAGGAACGACAATACGGAAAACCACCACCCACCTCGTTGCAAGTCAGCAGCTTCCAGCATGCCTGCTTGGAACTTGCCCTCTCACAAGGGCAACCCTTTCCTCCACAGTTAAGCTCCATCTATTGCTGTTAAAGACCTCTCAGGTCCTCTCATTTTGGGAATCCGGTTGACAAATTCATGCAAAAAGAAAAAAGAAATCCATGCCCAACACATGCAGCCATTTGGCAGTTTGGTTCACGTGTTTCACTGCCCAGTTTTTAATCCCCCTCTTCCACAAAGATGCATTGGCACCATGCACCCGCCGAGCCCATCAATGTGGACTTCTCAAGCCTCTTGGCTCCAGCCAGCATGCCACCGTCTCCAAACCAACTGATCTGGCTGCAGGTTGCAATAGAGTGGGCAGTTATGGCTCGGGGTTATGGTTAAGAAACATTAACCCCAGAGCACTCAGAGGTTAGCAGAGTATGCCCCAGGTTTAACAATTAATCCTTCTTGGCCCCCTTTACTCCATATTGGTTTTCAATACGCAGCTTCATCATTCAGAAAATGAACACAGTTTTTTGCAAAGGGCTCAAATTTATCAAAGAAAAACATGCACAAGGACAACATCTCCCAAAGGAGATGTCTCTGCAGGACACACTGCAGATGCATTCACTGCCTACCTGTTCCATCACTTGGTGCCCACAAGTGGCCCAGAGAAGACATCTCCCTACCTCCTCCCAAACCTTTCAACACCCACCCCATCAAGCCAAGACAGCAGACCATATAACGAAGGGCATCATCCACAAGTTGTGGCCTGGGAGGATCATGTAGGATGCTGGGGAAAGCTTTCCTATGAGCAAGGTGGTACAGTGTTGAAAGGGATCACCTGAAGAGGTGGGGACATCTCCATCCATGGAGGTGATAGCAGCCCTCCTCCAGTTCTGGTAGCACTAGAGACCTCCCACAGTTCCTCCTTGACCATCGTTTCAGGAACTCTTCCTTGGGTCCCGCTGTGTTGTAGCAGACACTGATGGCTTGTCTGCTCCACTGGGACTTCGCTGCCTTCCTCTCAGCTTTGCTCCCCCCAGGACCTCACCATGGACCAAGTCTGGATGATCTCCCTCAAGTCCCCTTTTATGTCCCCGAGCTTCCCAGGAAGCACTGTGCATACCCTGACCAGTGCACATTGAGGAAGGCTAAGGCATGGAGGAAGTTGAGAAGATACTCAAGAAAAACATACAAACGATACAACCCACCTCTGAAAGCAGCTTTTTATATGATTTAACCATCCATAGACACCGTTAACTTTAGGAGGAAGCAATAGAACAACAACCCATTGATGCAAAACCTAAAAAAAAAAAAAAAAAAACAAAAAAACACCTGGGACTTCGCTGCCTTCCTCTCAGCTTTGCTCCCCCCAGGACCTCACCATGGACCAAGTCTGGATGATCTCCCTCAAGTCCCCTTTTATGTCCCCGAGCTTCCCAGGAAGCACTGTGCATACCCTGACCAGTGCACATTGAGGAAGGCTAAGGCATGGAGGAAGTTGAGAAGATACTCAAGAAAAACATACAAACGATACAACCCACCTCTGAAAGCAGCTTTTTATATGATTTAACCATCCATAGACACCGTTAACTTTAGGAGGAAGCAATAGAACAACAACCCATTGATGCAAAACCTAAAAAAAAAAAAAAAAAGACCAAAAAACACCTGGTTCAACTAAATGTATAAAGTTTGCTACTGGACACCCCCCAAGAACACAGGAGACCTACACAGCCATACACACCATGTGATTTGCAAAGAAGATTGCACGAATCTGTCCCGATGCCCTGCTCTCTCTAGGCACGGACACGTGTAACCACTGAACGTGGCAAGTCACCGGCTGGCCCAGACAATGCTGGGAGCCGCTGATGAGGAGCAGCTGAATCTTGGAAGAAGAGAATGAAAGGAGCTGAAGGAAGACTAGGCTGAACACCACCATTTATTTTTTCCCACAGGGGGAGGGATGGAGCCTGCAGAGAACATGGGGCTGCCCAGCCTGCTGCTCCATCCCCACCTCCTCACCCAGGCAGCCACCCGCATGCTCATCACCCCACGCAGCTCCTTCAAAGAAGTAAAAATGCCTGAAACAGGAGCCTCTTTTATCATCTGATCCTTGCATTATTGAGTGAAATCAGAAAAGGAGGAGGAGCAGCCCAGAAATAAATAAGCATTCAACCCTTGTGGAGAAAGAGTCAACATCTTGGCTCTGGGGGTGCTGAGGAAGTGCTCATTAACACTGGGAAAACTAGTGAAAGTCTCAATGAACTGAAGTGGGACACATCGTGCCACAGGAGATGGGGGGGACCGACCACCTACAATCACGGCTGAGCTGACGGTGCCTGACCACAGGTCCAAACCACAGCAAAAAATAAAAAGACCTTCATTAAAAGTCCTGGTTGGATGTAAGCCTGGTTTGGCCACAGCAGAAGAGCTACAGCTCAATGCCCTCCCCACCCCTACCTTCTGGGTAGGTTCAAACTAACCGGTCTGATGTTGTATGGGCAGCAGCCCACCAAGTTCTGCTCACTCAACGCTCCTCAGGTTGCATTCATCAAGGAAGGTTTTTAAGCTGCTGGGGATCTACACTGACTTAGCTGGATTACTGTGAACCTAGGAGGAAGCTCTGTTTCAGGGACCCTACAAGTGCCAACTAGTTGCTGTTAGTAATTAATTATTTATGAAAATGCCTGAACACCCCACTTGCCCCAAGACCCAGTTCCCTGCCAGGGCAGCATCGCCACAGCCCACTCTCTCATATTTTCCATCTCTTGGCCTGGCATCTGGGCTTTGCCCCATCTCTTTTTTCTCAAGACCCTTAGGCTTGACAGAGTCATCTTGTCCTGTTGGTCTCAACTGCCTATTCTCAGGGCTGATCAACTTTCATCATGCAAATTACCCAGGGTGGAGGCAGACTTGGTTAGTGGCAGAAAGGGGCACTCAGATGGTTCCTTTTATGTTTCACGGGTCATTTGCATCCTTATTCTCTGCCTTTAGGGCAACTCTGTTCTGAACACCTGCTTTTAGCTGCCGGGAAGCAGATAAAAAACCTCCTTCTCCACCCACCCCCAATTCACACCCCTTCACAATATTTAACTGGTGTCACTGGGACTTGCAAAACCCTCCCTATTTTAGGCAGGCTGCTCATTTTATCTTGGTCAAGATGGAGATGAGCCCATTCTCCTGCTTACTGTGTCCCAGAATCCCAAGCATCCCAGCAAACCAAACCCAAGGAAAGTGGGGAACCTCACACCAGCTCACGGGCTCAAAAGCTCCACATCTCTAAGCCCCAAATGCTCTCCCTGATGTCCAAAGTGTCAGCCCGGCACAAAGATGCTTCCAAAAAAGGAGGGATGGAGAAGGGAAGCCAGCTGGAGTGAACTTTATCGTGGAAAAGCAGCCAGACGGCCAGCAGCCAAGAAAAAATGAGGCTCTTTGCTGGGAACCACTGATACTGCAGAAAGCGTCATTCCTGCTCAGACACAGCACTAGGATCTGCTGTTACATTGCTCATCCTTAATGTAATTCTCACCACAACCCCAAAGACCTAGTTTATTCTAATTCTCTGGAGGGAGAATCAAGGCACAAAAAGGCAGTAAAAAGACCAGTGGCAGAAGCAAGCATTGAACCCAAGGGCACCATGAGTCTCTGCAGCTTCTTCTGGTTGCCAAGGTAGAGAGATAGAAGGCCAAAGATGTCAGTGTCCCCCACTTGGACGTGTGTTTGGCTCAGGCAAAGGGGTGTGACCAACATAATTTCACTGTGACAGTGTTTTCCTCACTATAAAAGGGAGTGTTTCCTCTCTCCAGGGCTGCAGTGAAAATATTCCAATGACTAATAACACAAAAAACCTAACAGTAAATTGCAGAAGAAACTCTCTAAATAAGAAGAACACACACATACATTCTCTTTGCTCACTTAAAATGAAACAAGAGTGATGTACTACAGCAAATTACATTTGTTCCTTGATTTAAGGTGACAATTTTGACGACGGACCATCAACATCAATCCCTCTTTCTCAACTAGCTGCGCTTCTGGGAACATCTTGAGGGTATCAGCAGAAGCAAAAGCATACCAAAAACCTTCCAGAGTTGCATCTGCTTAAGTACAACAGCTTGTACATCTAAATTTTAGTCTTTTCTACTCAATATTTCTCCATACTGCAAAACGGACTAGCCAGAGCAGAAAACAATGTGCCTGTCCCTCAAAAAAAATGCTTATGGTGAGAAGGTGAAGCAGAGGAGGTGGCCCAGTGAAGGCAGACGGGTATCTGGGGGGGAATTCCCCCTGCGTGGGAGATGCAGTGAAGTGCACAAAGGCTCTCAAGGGAGATGTTGATCAAGGGAGCCCTGACACCCAGGTCTCAGCTCTTCACGTTACCGCACCTGCAGGCTGCTCCACCACCACCACCAAATTACCAGGATGCGGATGCTCCTGCTACAGGCATCAGGGTCCCACAGGGACAGGGTAAGCATCGTCCAAACTTTTCCATGGCCAAAAAGGCACAAGCCCTGTTACTTGTAAAGCCAGATGCCAGAGTGGCTCCAGGGCTGGTTCCCTGGAGATCCATGGGCAGACCCAGTAGCCTCCATGCAGTGACTCCTGGAGCTGGAGTCATCTTGCTGGTCCCCACTGAGACTGCTCAGCCAGCGTGAGATGACCCAGTTGGACTGAAACTGCCTCCTCAGTGATCATACCCTATTCTTCAAGAATATCCTTACGCTGCCAGTCAGGGTGTAGAAATGCTGAGAACAGGCTCAGACAAGTAGCTCACACGTTCAGGCTGTGACCAAACCTTGAAGAAAATTTAAGGGCAGCTTAGGAGCGGCCCAAGCTTTCATCCAGTGGGTTTGGACATCCCAAGCCACCAGTAAGCACCCTGAATTTCAGTCCTCCTACGCAAGTTGCAGACCCTACATCCAAACTAGCCATCCCAGCTGCGCTGACAGTGCGGAGAAACAGGTATTGTAGGGCATGATTCATCCCATACGGATGCCTACAGCAGGTCAGGGTCAGATACTTCCTAAAAATATCCATTTCCCTTCAGTGACTGTAAAACAGGCTGGGGATTGGCTCAGTTGCAGGTAAATGCAGCAGAGGTCTCTAAATCTAAAGGAGGAAAGTCCCCTGCTGTGAACCCCAGGTACAGCCAGAAACAAGATCTGTGTGATGAACAGACCTCAGCACACTTGAGAGAGTCTCCAGCCCTTCTGAGACCCCTGAGCACATCAGCAGTCTAAAATCATCCCATCAGCCCTAAAAAGGCAAAATACATGGAAAGCCGTAACAAAGTCTAGAGGTTCAACAGAAAAGGTCTCACCCAAGGGGTGCAGGAAAGCTCAGGAGGGCTTGTATCTCTGGGCTTACAAGTGCTGAAAGCCATCACCACTCACCTCATTTCCCAGGAAACCCTGGCAGGATTTGACCTCCCCTCCACACGCTCCTCCTCTCTCCGTTTCACAGTCAACCGAGACCTATATGACATTACAACAAAAGAAACGTCAGCAGGCCCAACCTCGTCCCCTCCCGCCAACTGAAAAGCTTCATTTCCTCAGGTCTTCAACATAAGGCTGCACCGGAAGGCAATAAATTGCAGCACATATATCTTTTTAAGTATTTTAATATATTTATTTAATATATATTATCTATTTAAATAGATATATAAATTGGGGAGGGGACAGGAGTCCCCTACAAGCAGCCAAGGTGGCAGCACGTTCTTCTGCAGCATCTAATGGAGCAGCATCAGGGATGGAGCCCTAGAGCCTGTCCCACAACGAACACCCAGGGTGACCCAGCAACAGTGCACTAAAGCGAGCGTGATGAGGTCCTCCTGAGATCTTCACTGTCAGCTCTAAAGCAATCTCTCAAATGCTCCTAAAGAGCAATGGAAGGAAACACACCCAGGAGCAGAAGGGAGATTGGGATGGTGAAGAGAAGCCCTTCTTGTGGTGCTCGCCGTGGGCTGGCCAAAAGCTGCGAGGACAGGGGGTGGAGGCAGTGAACCCCTGGCTCGATGACCCAGAGCTTGCCACCAGCAAGAGGACTTGGTCTTTTCCTTGTGGTGACCTCCAGGCCTTGCTGACACCCCATGTTACAGCCCGAATGCTGCACGGGACAGCCAGAGGGACATCAGGCTGTTGCTCTGGTCCCCAGCACTGTGCTGGTGGTGGTCCCAGCAGTTTGTTTTCTCTCACATCTACAACCCCATCCTCCCTTTCCTCTCAGGCCACGGGACCCCATGTCAGGGCAGCCATATATCACACAGACACTCTGTCAGCCTGAGCTTCAGACCGAGCAGGGCAAGGGGACCTTTATTACCATCAGAATAGCCTCATCACTCAGCCTACTTAACCCAGCCACATTTGCACTGCTAAATTTGGGAGAGTATGAGAAGCATTCCCTCAGAACAGGAGGTGGGGGAGGGACACGAAGGCTTTTGGCCTCCTTTAGGCGCCTGCCAAGCGCTCTGTAATTCAAAGTCCATGTCAGGGATGCCACCCCGAGCTGCAGAGCCATGGCCCAGACCCAGCAAACCTGGAGATCTGGTGCCTTAACCCTTTCAAGTCAGCTTCGGAGGCTTGGCTATTTCAAGTTGGACTTTATAAAACAGCCCCCAGTGAAATACCAGGTTTCCAGGAGGTATGTGGGGGAAATTCAGGACACTTCGAAGCAGAAAAGGAAGGACTCAACTTCAGATAGCTGAGGTTGAAGACCCTGCCCTAAAGGGACGCAGAGCTCTGCCTGGTAGCAGCTAGCAGCAACCCTCACATCTGAGCTGATTTGAGAAGCTGTGAATGATTATTTTCGGGTGCAAAATAGATGAACTACTCAGGAAAAAGAGAATCAATACCAGCAGCAAGAGGGGGCCACCAGCCCTGTCAGCTCATCAAAACACCATCCTGACCTGCTGCACAGGAACCTAAAAACAACTGATCACCACGCTTTGCTGTTGAGACCGTAGAAGCCAATTAAACCTCTATTTCATTTTTTCCATGAGGATAAACCTCTATTTTCGTTTTCCACATAACACCATCAGCACCTGCACCCTCCTGCGGACGCCCAAAGAAACCTGCCCTTGGAAGCCCAACCCATGAAACTTCTTGGGGGATTTTCTGCTGCCCACATCCAACAAATAAACACATTGGTTAATCCCAAAGGGTTTGCCAAGTCCGATGGGATAAAAGGTGAGCCAGAAATCTTCCCCGGCGCCCAGAACTGAGACATTCGAGGGAGCTTTTGAGGAATCCAGGCGTGAGTCCGGGCAACCGGCCACGGAGCTACGGCTGCTCTCCAGGGACCTTTCCCAAGTGATTCGCACGCACACCAGAAAAAAAAAAAAAAAAAAAAACGGGCTTGTTTGCCGAGGCTTATGCTCAAAGGCCACAGACTGCAATATTTTTTTTACTACATGTCTTTCTGCTCTCGCTTTAAAAAGAAATGAGAACTGGGGGAAATGACAGCAGCTCTCATTACTCTGGGTGAGAATTCCCATTTAAATTCTTATTCATCTTCCAC
>NW_015094509.1:21449514-21512430 GCF_001431845.1 Calidris pugnax | reverse complement strand
CAAAAAAAAAAAAAAAAAACAACTGGGCTTGTTTGCCGAAAAAGTGGGCATCAAACACTTCTGACATCAAGAAGGATGATTAAAGACAGTTGAGTTAGGAGGAAAGATTAAAAGAACTAAATATGCCCAACTTGGCTAAGCAATGAGTAAGAGGAGACGTGATAAAAGACTCCAGGCATCTGAATGAAGGGAGTGGCATAGCATTAAAGGACTGAATAAAATATCTTTCTGAGAAATGGATCCATCAACGATCTCCCAAGAGATAAGGTACAAGCCTCATTTTTTAGGCATTTATAAAACCGGTCGCTAGAACTGAGGTTTTTGAGGAAAAATCCACATTGCCCCGAAGGGAACACGCACCAAAGCTTTTCATCTCTGGCATGGGATGCTGCGAACAAAGCGCCCGATTCCACAGGGGAGCACGGGGAACTGGGGAAGCAGCAAGTATTTCATTCTGCCTCAGCCAAAAAAGAGAGATACGCTTTTTCACTGTAACATTTAAAAAAAAAAAAAAAAAAAATCCCCCCTTCTTTTTAATGCAGCATCCATAATCCATATTATTGAGTTATAAAAAAAAAAGAAAATAACCACCAACCCATTCAAAATGAACAGGTCTGGGGGGCGTTACAAGTACTTGACTTTTTCTCCCAGTAATTAAAGATACAAGTACTTGAGTTTTTCTCCCAGTAATTAAAGCAGGCGAGAGCCTGGCTTGAGCTGGGCTCTGGTGCTCCAGGGGACTGCAAGCCAGCCAGATCCAGTGCACACAGGGGCAAGGTGACAAAATCCTGGGAAATATTTCAATACCTGGCTCTGCTGAGACTGTACCCATCAAAGAAAGTACCCTCTGAAACCCAGGGACCTGACAGGCTTTATAAAGACTAGAGGTAAGCCCTAAGACCTGAGAAAACCTCCCAGGAGGAGAGCTAAACCTGTTACGCTGGCTTTGCCCCCAAAATCCATGTATAATGCATGTAACACACATACCTACCCAAATAGTGAGACTGCTAAGCCAAAGTGGTGGATTTTGTGTAATCTCCCATGATTTCCAGCCATACAAGGGTCTCCTGAACATCTTCCCCCAGCACAGACAGAGGGGTGTACCCAAAGGAAGGAGCTTGACCTGGCCAACAGTATTTACTGAATACAGACACATTGCAAGGTGAGGTTTCCAGCAAAACCAGCTTATCAATTTGTCTGATGTGCCCGGGGGTTACAATTAACCCCCAAATGTTCTTTCAGGTGCTTCTGCCCCAATACTCTTGATGCAAGTCAGCCACTGGGTACGATTTCCAAAGCTTGGGGGCATCCCAGATCTGGGTACCTGAGAGACTCCTTC
Organism: Calidris pugnax; assembly: GCF_001431845.1. Classification (NCBI taxonomy): domain Eukaryota; kingdom Metazoa; phylum Chordata; class Aves; order Charadriiformes; family Scolopacidae; genus Calidris; species Calidris pugnax. Next base: position 21,511,091 of record NW_015094509.1, on the reverse strand, counting down.
CCCCTCAACAGGGAAAAGCCAAAAGGCATTTGCTGATGGTACAATTTTAAATCACAGTTAAATTCACGCAATGGCTTTAAACCATCAGGAAGATGGTCCTGTCCCACCTCCCCCTGGCTCCCCTGACCTGGTGAGTGAATGCAGGGCAATCAAGTCTTAGAAAAACATAGCTGGGGAATAAAAAAAAAAAAAAAACAGAAAAAACAAAAAAGGTGAATAATTTTCTTCTAATTAATTCCCTAAACCAGTTCAGTGGGGTTCAGGCAAGTACTAGAAATCTTTCCCCTTTTGGCATGAGCGAGATCAGCTGAACTGCAACATGTGACCACAATCCAAGGCAACCTTTGTTTGCAAGACCAGGAGTGGATCTTTTTAATTTATTTTTTTTCCCCCCTTTCCCACAGCAAGCTCTTAAGTCTGCCACTGCCTTTCTCCATGGGAACAGGCGATCCACCATTTGCTGACCAGTGAGTTTTATGGTAAATTTGAAACAGGATGTTCACAGAGAATTTTTTTTTTTTTAATAAGTGGAGCGTTTTAGTACGCAGTGAATCTTCCTGCTTTATGCTTGCTTGTCTCTTTGGGAAGCTGAAGTACAACACCAGGCTGCCAGATTCATTTTATATATTGGAGAAACATGATTCTACCCAATCTGAAAAGCAGGCCAACATAAAAAGACCCGTTCAAAGTGGAGGAAACTCTGCACTTACAGTTTGGGATGAAAAGGGGAAAATTAAAACATCTAAGAGATTATTATACCTTCTATCAAGCCTTCTTCTTCCCATACAGAATCAGCTGTTTCCATCACTGCAGCAACACTGATGCTCGAGATAACCAGGCTCAGGGTATCACTGTTACAAAGAATTAAAGGCTTGCAGGTTGTATTCGGGCAACTCCTTCCTTTCCTTTTGAAGTTAATTTTGGGCAACCCTTGCAGCCCTCGCAGCCAGCATGACAGAGGGAGAAGCCCCTCTTTGACCCACAACTTATATAAACTGCTTTTGAGGAGCTGAAGAAACAAATGTATAATTTTGACTTGTGCGATTCCCACTACAGGGAGTGAGGCTTATTTTTTCCTCATTCAGCTTGTTAATAAGAAACAACTGTTTCCCAAAACACAGACAAGTTTCTACTATTCAGAACAGTGGGTTGGGATAATTCATGTTAAAAAAGAAGCTGGAGAGAAGCCTGAAAGAGCAGCAGGTCTGGGTGTAGCGGTGCATCTCCTGCATCACTTGCCCAAAGGCGCAGAGCGCAGCGAGGAGCAATGGAGAAAGGTGAGCCCAGGTGTGGTCCATGCACCCCCACCACAGGTGAGGGAGGGCAAGGGGGAAGATGTAACCCATAAAACCCAAAAAGCTGGCTCTCTGAGGCTCTGTACCGATGGTGTGGATGCCCTGCTACCCAGCGGGACTGGAGCTCGCTTCTGCACAACGGAGCCTGGTACCTCATTTTCATCCTCTGAAAGCCAGGGGAGAGCTGACTGTACAATTAACGACCTAGAAAGAAAGCCACTTGCTGTTACTCTGTTTTTTTACTTGCGAAGAGCAGCAGAACTCGATCGATCCTGGATGCACAGCTCTGCAGGGTGCGGATGCTTTGCCGCTCACGTGCCCGCCCAGCCCTCCCCGGTGTGGAGCCCTGCTGCCGCAGCCACGACAGCAATTTCTGTCTCCCTCCCTTGCTAAAATAACAGAGCGGGGCATCTTATGGTGCTTAAAAGAGGTGATTGTCAGTACAATCTCAGAGAGCATCCTGATTTCCAATGGGCCGAGCCTCAGGATACCTTCAGAGCTGCCTGGGAAAGATCTGCTAATGTATTCTGTACGTGGGCAGCGGGGTGATGTGCACCAAACCCGGCCGGATAGGCAGGCGGGCAGGGGAGCATCTTCTGAGAGATGACAGAAAGAATAAAAGGCAGGAATTGGCAAGGACAGCCCATTCAGTCCCAGTGTCACCTCCCCAGGCTCCCGCAGGATGAGCCCCAGGAGGGAAGTGTGTCCTGGGAAGCAGCTGGTTCCCCACATCCTTCCCAAGACATGCGTTTCTCACCCCGACACAACACATTTTGGTACCCGAGTCAAGCCCCACTCCCACTCAGCAGATCCTTTGCCAGCAGCGTTTTTCCCTGGGTATTTTCCAGACATTTATCCGGAGCTTCCCATCCCCACTCTCTCATACAACAATAACTGCTGTTCTATTTCGCTCAGGATCCGAAAAGGCGCAAGAGAGAAACGAGTGGTTTTCAGGTTTCGAGGGGATGGGCACCTCTGCCCATGTGGGCAGTCGCTCCTTTGCTGGGGGAGAGGGGATGCACTTGCCCTGTGCTGCACAAAGCTTTTGGTGAGGGAACGGAGCGGGATGTAAGCGCCTGGAACCACGGCTGGCAGCCTGGAAAGAGTTACCACCACGCTCAGAGGATTTCTCCCTTCCCAACAAGGCGGCTGGGGTGAAGAATGCAAGTGACGCAGCAGCATCCTGCCGGGAGAGGGAAAAAAAAGTAAAAAAAAAAATTAAAAAAACTAAAGCTCTTTGGATGAGGTTCAGGATGACTACACTTTTACAGTAAGTGTTTAGTAACTCGGAGTCGCATAACCCTTCTCTGCCCACTTGAGGCCACGGCATGCAGATTACAAACTACAAGAAACGCTTCAGACACACACCCAGCTGAATCCCCCAGCCGAGGGAGGACAAAAAAACCTTTAACAAATTAAGCTGCGTTTCCCATTTAAGCAGAGCCTGTTCGCTATTTATTTAACAATTTTAAAGTGTTATTTTAGCCTTCCTGGTTTGTGTGTGTTGAGAGGCTGTTCCTGGGACAGGAGCCAAAGTCTATTAGAGCGACCCGGAGCAGCTGGAGAGGGAGGGAAAAGCAGGGTAGAAGAGCAGAGGAAGGTGCCAGGGCAAGGCTTTACCGGGGGGTCGGTCACTGGCAGCCCCCAGCCGTGGAGCTGGAGGGAGGCGAGTGGAAAATTGGGGACAGCAATGGGGAGAGAGAGATGAGGGGGAGAGCACTGCCCAGTCCATCCCTGTTGGGTGGTCGCTGGCAGAGGCTCCCTGCTTTCGGCACACTGATATCTTGCTCCTAGCAAGCATGTTGGGAGGTGAGCTGGTGGAAGCAGAGCCACAGCATCCCTGCATCCACAAGCATCTATACCAGGAGATGCCCCACACAGATGCTGAACCCGCCCCAGAGATGCTTTCATAGCAGAAATGACCAGAGGATGGATGATCCACCTGGGCACAAATGCTGTTTGGTACCCACCTGCTCAGCACACCCTGCAGCACCAACAGCCCTGGGACAAACGCATCAAGGGAGTAACAATGATTTGAAACATCTCCCAGTGGGTACCAGATGAGTCCCACCCTGGGGTCCTGCATCCTACTCCACCTACCATACCTGTGCCTCCACGTCAGGCCCTGGGAACAATTTTTGGAGCAGGCAGGTGAGACGGATGGTGGCCAAGAAGGATGGATGCTGCCCCAGATGAGTAGCTTCCCTGCCTGGATCAGGGGAAAGCTACCTGGTACCTGCTGATGGGGGCCATGAAACACATAGCTTGGACCACAGACAGCCTCCACACTTCCAAAGTGAACCCTTTATCAAATAACATGAGACCCCTTTTTACACTCATACCAAAGCACAAAATGTTGTTTTAACCACCATTTTCCTCCAAAGAGCCTGAGGGTTCCTCAGCCGTGGTGTCTCCAAGCACATGGTATCTCAGGCTCTTGTGCCCCATCACCACTGCTGCCATCAGCCTGGCGTGGCCACTGGTGAAACCATAATGGCTCTTCTCCATCACCAGCACAGATGGAAGGCAACGTGAGAGAAAAACCCAGGCACTCGCTTGCATCCAGCTCCTCTCCTCCAACACATCCCTCTGCCTATTAGACGTGGGTGGGTGGAAGAATGGATGCTGACACAGGATCTCCCCTGGACCAAGCATAACCAGACTTCCACGTGGCTTTTCAAGCACAAGAAGAGAAAGGCAGAGTGCACATGGCAGCAGGAGCCCTGATAAAACATGCTGATAATAATGATTTAGGGGTGTAAATCTGGAGAAGAAGGGAACCACAATCTACCAACAGGTGAGAGGAGCCAGAGACAGCCCCAGCACTGTGAGCCAGGTGAAAGGGCTGCATGTAGACACAGCCACCAGGACTGCCCCCTTGGACTCATTAATACAAGCACGGTGGTGTGCCAGGGTGTCATGACCCCATCCTCCAGAGACATCCTCAAGCGAGGACCTGAGGTGAGCACTGGGAGGACTGGCAGCCGTGCTGGGGCGTTAGGTAGAGCAAAGATGGGTGCAGACCTGGAGCTGGTGCTGCCCCATGGGTCCCCAGCCAGCTGCACGCAGGCAGCTGGGTGCTGGAGGACTCGGTCACTGCAGCTTTGCAGGAAGAGCTTCTCCTTCCCATGATGGCTGGGCAGAGGCAATGTTCCAACCCAACACAGAAGCCTCACAGCTCCTTCTAGGCCCATTTTATTACTCTTTTTTCAATATGACACATAGAATCATAGAATGGTTTAGGTTGGAAGGGACCTTAAAGATCATCGAGTTCCAACCCCCCTGCCAGGGGCAGGGGCAGGGACACCTCCCACCAGACCAGGTTGCTCAAAGCCCCATCCAACCTGGCCGTGAACACCTCCAGGGATGGGGCATCTACAACCTCCCTGGGCAACCTGTTCCAGTGTCTCACAACCCTCAGGGTGAAAAATTTCTTCCTGATATCTAATCTAAATCTGCCCTTTTCCAGTTTGAAGCCATTACCGCCACAGAAAAGCAAAGCTCACCCCCAGCGCTCGAGGCTCTCTCTGCCCTTTCTGAGCATTCAAGAAAATAGACTCTCTGCATCGCCCAAACCACCCGCTGTATTTTGCAGAAGACGAGTTTTCCACATACTTAAAGATCTGTCACCAAGATGCCACTACAACTTGACTGACTGGTGCTGAAGAGCTCCAAAGCTCAGCCACCAGCGGTCCCACCAGCACCAGCTCACCATCCACCAAACCTCACTTGGTGGTCACTTCGTTTGACATTACGTGGTGCCTAGGAACCGCCTGGGGATTTGACTTCTTCCCAGGGTAAGCCCCAGCCTGCCAGCCTTCACAAAGCAATGAACAGCAAATTGCTTGTTTTCTTCTTCACTTTCTCTGTACTCTTTTTAAGACAAATTACCAAGCTGCTATTATTTTTTAAGCAGCCTGGATCAACACAGGTCAGACTCAGTGCCAGCATGTCACACACGTCACAAGCAAGCACAGGAAGCATTTGTATTTTTTAAGGTGAATTTTAGCATCAACGTAGCTAGAACTAAAGCCTCAGTCTTCCTAGCAAGGCTCACATCTACATCCTCTAAGAGAGGAGGCACAGACTGTGCCTGGGATGCAGCAAGGCAAGGGAACCCTGCAAACCACAGGGGACAGCTCTGCAGCCTACAACAAAAGACCAGGCGTTTCCAGTAGGTCTGCCTATCTGTGATCTTCCTCTTCAAGGCACTTTTATATCCTCCTGTGATTTGAAAACCCAGCATACACCATTTCAGCTTTGATGCTGTGCGTTCTTATTATCAACCGACCGATACCAGAATATCCTTTTTTCTTACAGTAAAATCCCTTTTTTTTTTTTCCCTGGGGGGTACAGCTGGAAGGGCAGAACAGACCAGGCATTTAGAATTTAATCATAAGCATCAGCTTGAATCATCTAGGCTTGCATGGCTCCAGAGCATTCCCACTGGCTGCAAACACCATCCCAGTAACATCACGGTCAGACGGCAGTCGCAGGGGTATTGGGTTTAGCGTCCCGCAGGGGAGGAAATCATCAGCTTGCATCACAGCACAGAGTGACCAATTTGTGGTCAACCAAACTGCTCCCAAGAGCCGAAAAAACCAAGCGCAACGCAGTAATGTCGGAAATTTGGCTTCAGAGCATCAGGAGGTGTTGGGACACTTGGCCTCAGCAGGACTGGCGGAGGCAGCAGCCATGCCAAAATCTGGACGCAAGGACTGCAGAAAGGCTGGGCCAGAAGGGACTTCAGACAGGCACTTGTCCCCAAACCCTCTCTTGGCTTGTTTGTCTTCATGCCACTCTCCAAGGCAACCCCGGCGCAGCTCTGCCAAGAAGGAAGCAGGACTCGGCTGCAGTTCCCAGCGACGAGCACCGCTCGCCCCACCATCCGGGAAGGGCTGCTGTGCTGCTAACAAAGCAGTTTCTAATGCTTTTTGGGACAGCTCCAGCATCACTCATTCTCCTTCACCACCACCAACCAGGAGCTGGAACCTACACGTTGAGAAACGCCAGCCTACCCCGCTGCTACCAGGCACGACGGAGATGGAAGACAGTGTCCAGAGAAGCACTTCCCTGTGCGCAATTTTCTTCTAGTCCTGCCCTCAGACATGGAGAGCCATTGTCAGCTCCTCACACCACCTTCCTGGCTGTCTCAAATCTATGTTCTCTTCCAGTTTCAACTCTACCAAGTGCTCAACCACCTCTCCTCTCCCTCCTTCCTTCCTCCCGCATGCATCTGTTCTCCAGGTGAAACTGTATAGCCACACTTTGAAATAATTTTGGGGACACTTTTCAGCTTTATCTATACTAATAAAAGTTCCTTGTCCCAGCTCACAGCATAGATGTACAGGTTTGTGGCTACACAACTGCCCACATGATGAGCCACAGTACAGCCAACGCCGGGAGAGCAGAGATACCCAGCTCCAAAATTACTGCTGAGGTAACAGCATCCCATCAAACCATGGCATGACACCTGGGGGTTGTTTTTCTCAGGTTTAACATATGCAAATCTTCCAGCTATTCCTCATAAGAAAAGTTTCCCAAACAGAAGCTTCATCTTCCCAAGCCGCCTGCTTTCATATTAAAAATAGAAGGGCTGAGACTGGATGCTGTATTTCAAGCAAGTTTTTCTATGACAACCGAGACTGAATTATTACCTTTGCCATTTTTCTGCAGACTATTCAAGATCGGCCTTTCTTCTAACAGCATCCAACTGTTAATTCACAATCAGCTTGTGATTCACTGCAGCTCTCGGATCCCTTTCTGCAGTTAACCTGTTACTGTGCATCTGATTTCCAAGAGCACTTTTTTGCACTTGTCTTCATTGAATTTATTTCTCTTGCCTTCAAACCACCCCTGCAACTCATTAAAACCACTGTCAGAGAAGAAACTATCACCTGAAGTACCTGTGATGTCTCTGGTTGCATTTCATCTTCTGTATCCTCTGCATTCTACCATCCAGTCTGCTACTGACCCTCAAAAATGCCTTCCTGATCCAACAACAACCCATTTATTTTAGCTTCCTAAGTACCCACTTACAATGATTTCATCCTCAACACATTTCCCGAGTTTGTTTATCAAGCTGTCGGGATTTCCCTAAGAACTACTCAACAGCTTTCAGCACTTTTTCTTTTGGTAAATACCAGCCTTGGTATGAGTTTGCCCACCAGTTCTGTTGCAAGCCCTCCATCCTTCAGGAGGACTTGCTACACCAGGAGGTATCGCAGTAAAGAGCTGGCAACTCAGACGATACAAGTTCTGCAGTTATTTGAAATTTTCTTTAAAGTCAGATCAAGCAGATCATCCATTCCACATTCAGGACTAGCATCACCGTTTTTCTTCAAGTCTCACCTCCCCAGCTGTCTCTCCGTTGCTATTTCCCTTGGCTGAGCCAGGACTTCAGGGCTGTAGCAGCTTACAAAGACAAGCTCACGCCCAAAGGGTTAAGATTTGTTTTTTCATCATCTTTAAATCATAAATATGATTTCCACTTGAAAAGGGAACACTTCATTTAACAGACGCAGTGGTTCTGAAGGATAATGCAAGGCTTTGAAGGAAATTAAAAAAAAAAAAAGAAGCGAGGGGAGAAAGCAAAATAACACTTCCAGAAAGTTTTCCGAAGGAAATGAGTAACCACTTGATAAATCACAGTCCTCAGGAAGTGGCATTGTCTGTGGTCTATTTTTAATGAGCAAACACCCCTGTCACTGGCATGAGGGTTGAACATGCTGATGGGACATGTCTGTGGACAGCGGGAGTGTTCACTGGGAGCCATCATCTCATTCCTGCCATTCCCATCATTTATCAGTAACCCAAATGGCATGAAAATAAAGTGACTTAGAGAAGAAAAAAAGATGCACCCAGGGCAAAAAACAAGGGCTACTGTTTTCCATGGAGGGAGGACAGGAGGAAACATTAGAGACCAAGTGGAGGAACCAGATCCTGAGCATAGTCTTAGGCTTTGCTTTTGTTCTCCATGTGTGAGGGATGCACATGAAGCCACCAGGAAGCAAATCTGTGCTGACTCCAATGTTCCCTTAGGGGTTTAGGTGACATCCCACGTGGACTAGCATCCTCGTTGTCTCCAAGATGGGGACACGTTGGGCAGGCAGCCACAGTAGACCTCTTTCTGCTTGTGTCTGCCACTGAGACAGGACCTTCTGGGGAAGCACCTGATGCTGCAGCTCTACTGATGCTAAGCACTTCAAAGATGTAATTAGCCTCATTTTATGCTGTTAAATGAGTCCCAGATTCATGTGGCAAAGTGACTCTCTGACTAGGAATAGGCAGATGATGTCGAGGAAAGGGAAGCAAAAGTCAGCAGAGCTGGCTGGAGGCTCAGCTCCCAAACCAGAGGGACCACAAGCTCTCAGACACCCCACCGTCATGCAGCAAGCCTCCTGGCACATCAGAGAGAGGACTGCTTTTGGTATCTTGTCCAATGGGCTCCCAAGCCCCAAACAAGCACTGCCAAGCCTGAGCCACAGGGTTCAGCTGCAGACTCAAGGACCCAAGTCCTCCACATGCTCAAGCCAACTCCAACCCAAAACCACACACACCCAAGCTGCACTAGGAACAAGCAGGAACCTACAATCAGCTCACTGAAATACAACCCTCACTAATTTTACAGTGAGGGTGACCAAGCACTGGCACAGTTTGCCCAGGGAGGTTGTGGAGTCTCCATCCCTGGAGATAACCCAAAGCTACTGGACATGGTCCTGGTCAACAGGCTGTAGGTAGCCCTGCCTGGGCTGGCAGGTTGGATCAGATGACCTCCAGAGGTCCCTTCCAGCTTCAACTGTTCTGTGATTCCATAATTGCAAAGATGTACTGCATTGCAATCCTACACATTAACTTAGCTTTCACTGACCCAGTGCAAAAAGCCTGTAATTATTCAATTTCTCAACTATTTCTGACATTCTTTCCATAGATGAGGTTTAAGCATTTTTTCCCCCCTTCTTTTAATAGGCAGGCAACCCCACAGTTTGCAGGAGATTATAAAACACACACACACATCACCCTTCCAAAACAGCATCTGAAAGCATTTGTTTGGTGATTTTTTCTTCCCCCCCATAAACCACCACCCTGCTGGTCTCATTCATTGTGTGGCATTTTGCAACGAAGCGTAAAAACGGTATTAATCATAGCTCTGAAAAAACACAAACTTCTTCTCTGAGGTTTGAAGTAACCATTTGGAAGGAAAACTTCCAGGAGCCAGAAGGACTGACAGGGTTGGAGACTGAAGTCCTTCTTTTCAAAGGCCAAGTGTATCCCAATATATCCCTTGGACAGCTGCCCCGAGCCAAAGTTATAATACTTTATTCTTCAGTTCAAGTAGCAAGAAGGAGATTCGGTACAAAATCAGGACAAATACCTAAAGTGAATGGGGAGGTTTAGCAGGCAAACGTGTCGTAAATCTAATGGGAGGCTTGAGCTCTAACTACAGCTTTGGTGAGGACTGACGTCTGAAGTCTCAGCTGCCTCTCACCTCCAGGATGATGCAGAGACTGGGGCCAAAATGACCAGGTCAAGGCACCCATCCCTCCCAGGCAGCACCCAAGCATCCCGGACCGAGCGCTGGCACTCGCCTGTGGCAGGGCGTTGCTTCAGCAACGGGCAGAAACACATCGAGATCCGCAAAGGCTACGCCAAAAAATAAAAATCATTATCATCTTTATGTTTTCTGGCCAAACACCATTGGGGAAAATCACCTCCTACATAAATCAAGCTCTTTGTCCACCTCCGCAGATTTAGTGCTTCTCCTGGACACAAGGAGGGGCTTCTGTCAAAGACAGAGCTGGGAAAAAGCATGAGGCTCTTTTCTACGTTAGATGCTTTAGCAGACATTTGCCAAAGGCTTTGGAATCCCTTTGCTTCAGAGGTAAAACATTAATAATTTAAACCCCTCCTTTTAAATTAGGAAGGGCACTAAAAGAAACTATTGAAAGAGAAAAAACCATCAAGCCTGCCACTGCATCCAACTCAAACACTGACGTTTTCTCTCAAAACCCAGAAGTGGTTTCAACAAGCTGGCAAATGAGAAATTTACCTTTTTCTTACCCATCCTTCCCCAGCATTTTCTCCCAGGACATTAATCTTTCAGGCAAAGCAGTCAATCACGGGGATGGGGCACGCCGAGCATCCTGGCACAGAAAGCCCCAGGACGCTACAACCAGGGGCTGGGGTGGTGTGAGCAGTTGCAACGCGTCTCAAGGGGCATGCCAAATATTTTAGGTTAATTGTCATATTAGTAGGATAGAATAGAATAGACCCAACCTACAACCACCATCTAGTCCAACTCCAAGCACTTTGTATTAGAAAAGCAAGCAGCGGGGGAAAGAAAATAATCAATGATTGATCTTTCTTTGTTGTTTTCTTTTTTTTTTTTCTTTTTTAATCAATAACCCCAGACTCTTGCATGCGGTGAAGTTCCTTGCTTATTCAAAGCACACGTGCCTCTGCCTGTCTCAGCTACTGATACCGTTTCTTATCAGCAAGCTTCATTCTCTCCCATTCTTGCAAGAGCACTACAAGGTAAGAAAGGGATATTATCTTCATATTTAAGAGGCAAAAAAGGCTGATAGGGATAGGTCCACCTCACTATCGAGGCTTTTGCAAGAGCAGGAACAATGTGGCAACCCAAGATTTAGGGCTGTCTACACAATCACCAGCAGGGATCCATCTCCTTTGTCAGCAGCCAGCCTGGGCGCAAGCTGCTGTCCTGGTACTGAGGTGGCCAGATAAAAGCACACACTCGGAGACACATCCCCCTCTTCCACCCAGATGTATGTATTTCAGATGACCAGTCCAAATTTGCAAAGAAAGATGAGTGGGGCCAGGGAACACCATTCATTTACTCCATACCATGGCTCCTTGTGAGCACCAGCCAAGCTGAAGAAGACCCTTGCATTGATTTGAATCCCCAGTGCAGCCGTGCAAACACTGGAAGAGTGCGACCTCATGGCTCTGTAAAGGATGCTTAAATTCATCCTTTTCTTCAGGAAAAAAAGAAAGGGTTTAAATAGCTATTCCTCCTCTATGTGCCAGCCAATCTGGTCACCGAGTGCCATCCTCTGATAGCTTTTTTAGACAGTCATGAACTTTAAATTTATTTTGTCTCCTGCTCCCAGCAGCTCCCAAACAGTGCGAGCTAAATATTTATAGAAGAGTCACCGCTTGTTTAAGTTTCAATCCATACTCGCTGAGGTCCAATATGCCCAGATCCTGAAGTGACAGCTGATTACAGAAGAGCCTGAAAACACAGCAGAGGGGACCCTGATGCTTACCAGACCTTTCATCTGGACACTTTCTCCGGTGGTTGTTTTGGGGCGCCTTTCCCAGCTTCTTTCAAAAGAAGAGCAACTGCAGCTCCCACCAGCCAAGGACCAGGTTTCATCAGATGCTTTGGCACAGCTCTACTCAGCGCCATGGAGCCCCAGGTTTGGGGGAACCCTTGGCACCTGGACTGCTTCTGAAAACACATCTGAAGCACCTGAGCTGCTGCACAGCATGCACCAGTGTGCAAAAACCTCCCAGTGTCCAAGACCAACCTGCCGCAGGTGGGGCATGGCACTGTCACTCCAGTTCAACAAGTCCTGCCCTGACCTGTCTCTCCTGGACTCTGCAATAGCTTTTCCAATTTCCCATAGTGTCCACTCCAACTGCACAAGATAGTCCTCTCAGATCTTATAGAATAACTTTTGGCTACCTGGACAACCTGTCAGAAGCTGAAAAGACACCTGTATGTGCTGACCTACTTCTGCTACAAGCTAGCCAGCTCCAAGCTAGCCAGCTCCAACAAGTCACACAGCATCTTCTTGCTTGTGGCTGGCACACAGCTCTACGGGTGAGCCAAGAAAAAAATTAGATGGTGCTTCAGATGCGACGATTTCCATTTATCCATCCCATAGTCATGTGTGGGCCCAGTCAAGCACTCCTGGAGTCTTCCATTTGGGGTATAACTTGGGACTCACCACCACAAAGGTGCAGAGAGGGGAGGCTACCAAGCGGGCATAGCGCCATAGTGGCATACCTCCATGGAACATCTCACCCTGTAGATGCTCAGTGTTCAGCTTTGCAAGCTCCCAGAGAAACAGCAGAGCCAGGGAGACCACCCAAGCAAACACACTTCTCAGCACCTTACAATGACCACCCACCACTGGTAATTCCCTTCATTTTTAGGTTTCATATAAAAGTTCCTGCATGAGGAACTGAGCAGAAGGTGCTTATTCACCTCAGTTGAGAGGGAGGGTGGGATGTCTCTACCCAAGTCCAGCTACTGCAAACCCAGCACCTGATTTGAACGACCTCTTGGATCGCAGTGCACAATGCTGAAGAAATCAAACCCATGAACAACAGCTATTACTGTGCTCATCCCACCAAAATAAACGCTTTCTCAGTGCTGCAGCAAGGTGGGACTCGGCAACATTGCTCTATCCTGGGGTCCTCTGGGGAACGACAGGAACCCACTCTCTCCCTGCATGGGGTGTTTCAAGGCATTTCTCCCCCATAAAACAGTGGTGTTGAGCAAGAAGATGACTTTTGTCATCAGATGGTTCTCAAGGTCAGGTTTGCACACTGCCATCATTAGGAGTCTCGATATCCAGTGTGATGGCCCTTGCATGGATGAAGAACCCAACTGTGCAAATGGCCGTGCCAATGCCATGTGTGTAAGTGCCACTCGCCCTCCTCCTCACACGTGTTTTCTGTCTGGACGTTCCTCTGGAAGAGAGAAATGCTGTTGGAAGCACACACCTTGTCACACACATGACCACGGCTGGTGGGTCCAACAGAGCCAGCCGTAACCGGGCGCTTGAGGGCACAAGCCTGCAACCAAGGAGACTTCGAAACCACAGGTGGTCTCCTTCAGCACCATCCATACCATTAACACCATCGGGTCAGCTTCATGGAAGACAGACATAAATGCTTCACGGAAGAAAACAAAATTTTACTGGGGCAAAGAGAGACATTTTTCTATTTTAATTCACCTGGTCCTAAAAAAGACAAAAAAAAGAAGGAAAAAAAAAGAAATACAGCCCCCCCCTTTCCCCTTTTACATAAATATTGGATCTGAGCGCTTTATGCTCTTAAGAAGTTAAAAATAGGAAATAATATGAAGTCTATGTGCTGCATCTTTTATCAAAGTCTTTTATGAACATCAAAACCAGCTCCTCTGCGCTCTTTTATACTTTCCTGCCATCACTCACAATTCATAAAAGAGGACTACAGATACAAAGGGTAAAGCACTTCCCAGCACTGTCACACGGAGCCAGGGACAAAAAACAGCTTTTCCTCAAAGCTCTGAAATCTAAGAGCAATTTCATGATATAATGTCACTTTTAGCACAAGAGATGAATAATAGATATTCAAAATAGAATAATGCTTTCACAAGTAAACAATGCTTTGCAGTGTCAAAGCTCTCCGGCAGCGCTGTCGAGCCTTTGCAGAAGGATCAACAGTGCAATCACTGCAACACCTCCGGGAAGCAAACACTGTGAGAATAAACACACGTTTAACTGAAAGGCAGGGTCTCTCTGGCCAAACTCCATCTGTGCTCTCTAGATACACACATCCAGATTCCCTCTGTAAAAAAAAAAAAAGGGAGGTTTGGAGATTAACAAAGTGAACCAGAAACTCTTTACACATAAACCTGACTTTGACCCTGCCATCTCTCTGAGACCTGTGATAAAAACAAACCTCCTCCTCATCTGTACACTCACATATAGTCAAGAGATACTGGCATTAATTAACTTCAACATTAAAAAAACAAAAAACACATCTGAAAGTAGCTGCTAGAATACTCATGACTCTTATCCAGACTGTTTATATACCTGGATGTGGAGCATATCCCCCATACAACACACAGAAAACCTGAGAGCACCATTTAGCTGTTTCAACATCTTTTCCACAGAAGGCAAATTCCATCACTTGTGGTCACTGTTATTTTTTTCCTGCCTTGCACAGTAAGAGTTAGGAATTCCAAGGGAGGAAGTGATAAACCCGTGATAAAAAAAATTCCAGTGAACTTTCAGCATTATCCTAAGCAAAAAAGAATTTCCTCCTTAGTCATCCACAGGCAGGGTAAGCCAGCTCCCCCGTGAATTACAGAAGAGCAGGGAAAAATGCTTATCTGGGAGATTACTTCTCTTCCCAGTACCTTGGTATTTAATTTTTAAGCAGGGCAAAGGTGAAACGAAAACCACCTGATGCTGATGTAAATACAGCCCTGGATAAAGCTGCACAGGGACCCCAGCAGAAAGAGCTGCTCCTTCCAAAAATCTTAATGAAAACCAAGCAGCAGTGCCAGCAGGGAGGGTGATGGCACTTCAGCACCCACGTGCCACAAGGATGCTCTCAGCCAGCAGGAGGGCACATCCACGCTGGGGAGGTGGCCAAGCCAAAAGGCAGTGACAGCCCCCATGGCCCACAGGGAGCCAGGGTACCGTGGGGGTCCCAGCATTGCTCAGCACCCCAGGAATGCCCCCAGTGCTCCCCTTTGGCCAGGCAAACCAGGGTGTCAAGCCCAGGCTGAAGATGGACATCCCTCACCTGGATGGTGGGCAGGAGTCCATCTTCCAGAGGTACCTGGGCTGGGATGCATCTGCACCTCATCCTTCAATTTATCTAAAATAACCTATATAAAAATATATAGGGTTTTTATTGCAGAGCAGACACTCAGGTCCCCTTTCTGCTGCTGGAGCCTCAGGTCTCTAATTCGACCTCCTGGCTTTGTAAAGGTAAAAAGGAATTGGCGCAACGATGGTTTCCTGCAAAAGCAGAACTGGCAAAACCACAGCATCCCCAAACATTGCCAGGGAAAAACCAGGAGGATGGGTGCGAGATTTGATTCCAGCTCAAGAAATACCCTCAGAATAAAAAATGGCCCCAAACCAGCATTTTGTTTCTGAACTGGGAACTACACCGCAGGACCAGAAGACTGGGCAGATGCCCGCCCTCGGTGGCAGGCTGGCCCCGTGGCAGCCATTCCTGGCTGGTGGTTTTTGCCTGCTACCCAAAATCAGCAACCAGACCAGCTTGGAGATGATTAAAACCTAATTACAAACTCCTCAGATCATGTCCCATTTCACGGCTTCAGGACGGCACAAATCCTGCCACCTTCACCGAGCGGCCCCTCCAAGGGCCCCTCGCAGCCTTGGGATGCCAGCCAGCTTCAGAGGCTTTACATTTTCGTGGCATGAGACAAATTTCACTACAAGTTCCTCAATATTAATCCACATAATGCTGCTCAGCAGATGGCAGCCCAAGAAAACAGCCTGTCGACACCTTCGGCTCTGCAGAGCCCCTCAAAGCAAGGCAAAGGATTCGGGAGGCGAGCAGATACTCTTGCTTTGGCGGCTTCAGCAAAGACACCTCTTGTGACGGGTCACTGCTTCTTCCCAACCTGAAGTGGCAGAACAAGTTGGCAGATAGTTAAGTATTTACTGCGCCTAGTAAGCCAGATGCAGGCATTCATGGAAAAAGCAAAGATCACACATTAAGGAAGGTCTTTATTCTGAAAGTCACGACTACGTCGCCTCAGTCAAAGAAAGCGCCGAGCAACATCTCGAAGCAAGAAATAGAGGACCACCCCACAGACACTAGCAGGATTATTTCATGCCTTTAAAAATACACAAATATTTATTTATTTATGGAAACATAAAGAAATTGGCCCTGTGTATCCTCAATTTGATGCCCTGCAAAGAGGGCACGAAATTTGGGCACCAATGGCACATGCTGAGATGGTGTCAGCAAGCGCCCCAAGAGAAGGGGAGACCTCAGGAACGAAACCACACACTGCAGCAGGGGGAAGAAAGTTTAGCATAACCTAAGGACTGAGATACACTATTAATCCGTGTCCCTAGAGCTGGCTCTCAAAACTGGCTGGCGAGCAAAAGCCAACGTTCTCCAAACCGCAGTCCTGGGGTCAACTGCAGCAGGATGAGGGCTGGTCCAGCAGCATCCCTCACCCTGGGCACACTCTCCTCCAAACCCCCCAGGCTGGACGGGGAAAAGAAAGACTGAAGCAAAATTTCAGCATCAGCGGCTCCAGCACTTTTCCTGAGCAGAGGGAGAAGAGAATCCAAATATTTTAAAAGTGGCAAATGGACACTGGGCAGCCAAGATAAGAAGCTTTAAAAGCACTTACTTGCATTTGCTGCCCCCAACCCTTGCAAATCCAGCCTGCTGAGGTGGTAAGGTAGGTTGCCCGCAAACTGAAAGTTGAAACTAGTTTCAGCCCTGCTTCCAGAGAACTGGGAGTAATTTTAGAAGCAGGAAACCATCAAGCAAGATACAGCATCTGTAGATTAAATCCTCTTCCTTTGCCAGGCTTCGATACATTCGACTCACAAAACCATAAAGAAACTAAGACTCTCTAAAAAGAGCTTCATTGTCAAATTTATTTTATAGCTTTGAGGTTATTTTTTTTCCCCTTAAACCAATAAATATTTGCAATTCCTTTATTTGCTGCCAGCTGGGGAGAGATTTGAAAACTCCTGCAAACCTGCCCTTTCAGTGCTTGCCTGTGCTGGGCACTAAAAAATTCCTCTGGGGTGAGAGTGAGAGGGGTTAGTCATGACAAGAACATCCCTGCAATGTGCCAGGGCTGCTTTTCACTCTCATCCAACCGTCATTAATACTGACTTAAGCCCATCTGTGATTTTTATAATCAGTTACGTACTTTGGAAACACACCCAAATAGATTACCCCTCACAAGCAGCCAAACTGAAGCTTTATCTATTTTATTTAATCAGTAACAGGCATCTGTCTGTAGACCTACCCCCTAAAGGATGTTTTGACCTGATGCTCTGCATCCTGACTGAAAGGCTTTGCTGTATTAAAGCATTTTAAATGCTGATGGAGCTCATCATTTCACTAGCACCCAGGGGTGCACCTGGCAGCCCCCAGCCACGATGCTCACACTGACCCAGGGCAAAGCCCTTAAATTACAATCTCTTTAAAGCTGCCCCACGTCTATGCAGGATGAAACCAGCTCTGAACAAAACTCAAGATGATTCTTCTTCCCTATAAAAAGACAGCTGTAAATTTGCAACCCAAACATCATTCTTCACCAAGCTCTAATTCTCAGGCCATCCCCAGGTACCAGCAGGTTCTCAGGTATCTACAAGACCTCCTGTGAGTTCCTGGGAAAGCTGGGGCTTCCTTTGCAAGGGGCAATGCAGGATGTAGGATTCAGGGTACATCTACCATGGCTTTTCTCCTTGCTCGGTGTTCCATGCAACGCAGAGGGAAATCACTGCTGGGGCTGCTCTAGGTTACCCAGGGAATGGGCAGGTTTTGTTCAGTTTCCAAGCAGGCACCTCCAGAAGCACCAAAGCAACCACACCACTGGAGCAGAGCAACTGATACCCCATTTTCTGGGGTGACCTTGAACACTGCTTGTACTGCAGAACTGCAGCCAACGCTTTTTCTCATACTCAAGATCCGTGAAGAAACCTGTGTACAAGCAGTTCTTCTGGCTCTCTAAACAAAAGAGGAAACCCAAGGAACTCCCTCACATCAAATTATAGAGATGCTCTTCCTAAAAGGTTGAGCAGCAAGGGCTGGGAGGGGACCAACAAACAAATTTTTCACATATGCTCCAACTCTTCTAGAGGTGTTCAGGGCTCCAATTCAAGCTTTTTTTTTTTTTTTTGCCTGCAAGGAGGAAAGCCCAAGCTCCTCTCCTAGTTACACACAAAATATAAAGCTCATTCCAACCCAATGCACTGCTGACAAAGGACCTTTTCACATCTTAGAGGAACAAGTGAAGATCTGGTTTGCAACATCTTTATCAAACAGCTGGCCACAAAAAAAAAAAAAATAGGGAAAGAACTTTAGATATCAACGGTGTTTGCTTTAATTGTAGATAAAAAGGTCATACTGCCAGTGAACATTCTTTCCTTTGTGCCTTAGAAGTTGTCAGGAGCTAGTTAATAAAGCACTAGGAGTTTTGGTGATGGGAAAGCCACGTTCTGTATTCCTGAGAGAGGAAAATGGGCTGAACAACTTTCCTGATCAACCCACCCAGTGGGGCTTGCCCACCCGTGAAAGTCAATTCAGGTTCAGGAAGGAAACCTCTTATCTCCAAATGAAGGGCTGAGACCCAAGTCAAAAACACTGCCAAATCCTGGATTTTCAGTAGTGCCTTAATTTGGTGCACAGGATCATGAGGCTCTGAGCAAAAGCTCTCGCTGGGGCTGCTCTACGGTGGAACCCACTGGACTGCTCACCCGGGGACAGATCCTGCAGAGTCTGGCCATGCCTCCCCTATGGCTCCTCCAGCAGAAGACACAACAGGGCTAGGAGGACAAGTAGGAACCCGGCATGTCCAAGCCACTGGAAACCCCAGTCATGGGCGTCGCTACAGGTGCAAACCAGCATTTTGCAGCAGATCTAAACGAGAGAGAAGTTTGGCTTGGTGAGCCCAAACAGCAGTATTTATTTGGGTTTAGTAAACCATTTCTCTGTTGCTGATGGGACAAAAAGCTAGAAGAGAAGAAGAAACTTAAATAACACTACACATGATGTTACCACCTTTCACGTGGGGACAGAAGCAAACAAATAAAATTACTTGGTGACTTCACCAGAGGTGCAGATGGAGTCACTGGAGGCGTCAGCTGCAAAATACAGATTTTCCAATTGCCTTTCTGCTCTCTCTCGGCCATCAGAGAAAGCTTTCAGACGTACAGAAGAGGCACTGCATCATGCAGAAGAAATACAATCATTTTTCAGTGTATTTTCTATGTCAATTGAGCCAGACTGCAACATGCTGAGTGAGCAAAGCTTCGGGAGTGGGGAAGCTGAATGCTGAATGTCCCGGTCCCAGGGGACACCTCTGGAGCACAGCACAAGGCCCACACAAGCAATGCCAGGGGTCTCCATCCTCCCCAAGGAGTGGAGATCTTCCAGATGCTCCTGGGCTGAGCCTTCAGGCAGTCCTCCTCCTGGAGGAGGTCTCATCTCGGCATGCAACCATGTTGCTTTGGGGTTGACACCAACCAACCAACCAACCACCCACCCACCCCCACCAACCTGTCACGATGCTGCTTTTCACCCACCAAATCCCCAGGGTTAATTCTAGCCTCTGTTAGACGCACAGCAAGCGCCTGCCCTTCCAGCCAGTTAATGCAAAGAACCTTTTTATCCAAAATCTTTGTCTACCATCCCCACTTGGCCTACGGGTCGCAGTCACATTCAAAAGCGAGGCAACCAATTTTGGTTCCCCCCCCTCCACCGCCACACACACACACTCCACCCCCCCACTTCCTTCCTTTAATCAGATGCAAAATCGTGCTTACCAAGCAAGAAGATGAAACTTCTAATGCCTCACAAATGCTGATGGGAATGCAGAATAAATGTAGAGCAAAGCATTTTCAGTCCCTTCCCCTCAGCACCTCCTCTTTGTACAGTAAAGCAAATAAGAGCTAGACTCAAAGAGCTAACTTTTTCTCTACCCTTTAGGAGCAATCTGTTTGCCCGCACACATGAGCAGATTCAAACCAAACCAGCATAATTGGCAAAAAGGATAATTTTCCCAGCAAAATGATACCCACAGAAACCAACACAATGATCCTGGTCTGGTATTAAAGGAAATTTGTCACCTTCACAAAAACATCTAACTCATTGTAATTGACTATAAAAATGCAGATTTGATTATTATCACTACATCTACTGAGTTATCCACGCCAATATTGAACAGGAATAGTTTTAATTTTAAAATTTAAAGCCATGTCCTATTTTATGGGATAAATCATCCTCAAAATCAGGTTCTTCACCAGAAATACTATTAAATTAAGCAGAGGAAAAATGCAATAAATACTTGTGTGGTCTCCTTCGAAACCAGATGATGAAGCCCGATAAGCAGACCCACACACAGCTGGTGCCGGCTGTGGGTTACCAACACAGCCTGAGGATCCAGGGTGATCCAGGAGAAGGAATAAGGAGCAGCAGATATTAGCACCTCCATCCCCCTGCTCAGATATGAGCTTCAGGTTGGGCATCAAAACCTTCAGAAGAAGCTGACCCCACTCCACACAGACCTACATCTCAAATTAGTTCTGTGTCCTAAAGAGGAGAAGGCACCTTCAGAACGTGGCGCCAAGAATTTTGGGAGGTCTTACTTTTAGCAGAAACTAGTAACAAAACAAAATTATTTCATTCCTAAAGATCAGGAAAGCAAACAGGCTAATGAATGAGGAAACCATGTACGTACCTGTTGGCCATAAGCGTTGCTGCACTGGAAAAGCCCTGGGAGAAGAAAAAAATATCCTTCTGCTGGGTAAAGCAATGGCTCCATCTTGAGAAAACGCAAGAGGAGGTATTCCAGCAAGTGACAAGTTTGCTATAATCATCAGGCCAAGAAAGGCTTCCTTCCCAAATGACATGGGGCGACCCAGGAAAAAGCAGGATAAAAAGATGGCAGGAACTTCCAGATGCTCTTATCTGCAGCCAACATTCTCCAGAGGGTTTGGGGGGGTCCATACATCCTATGATCCTCAATATCCTTGGGAGCTACTAGAAGAACCATGCTGCCAGGCTCCTCCAAACGTTACTCCAGACTGGTGGGAAATCTGGGCTTGGGACCTTCAGAGATAGGAAAGGGACAGGCCATTACACGACAGCTCTTACCACGTTGGATGAGGCTTATTCTTATGCAAACTTATATCTTTTCATTTACTTTTGCACAGTAGGAAGTTTTTAGGGTTGTTTTTCCCCTTTTTTCTTTCTTTTTTTTGCAATTTGAATGGTTTATTTAAATGAATGTCACATGGGCACACCATGGGGCCACCACCTCCAGATACCTCACAGGTGATGTGAGCTGAGGAGGACAACTGAAAGAAGTTCTCACCTAACCAATAGATTCTTCCAAAACTTTTTTCTTCTCTTTTTGTCAGAGGAAAAGAGAGAACTTTCCTCCCCTTTTTCCCCACCCTTTCTAAATCTAATAAGGTGCTTTCTCCACCAGCAAAGAGAAGGACAGAAAAGGTTGTAAACTGGATGGTCAGCACGACCACCTGCCTTCCTGACTTCAGAGGAACATATCCATCCATGGCCTGCAACACCACATCATCAGGAGCCTGCAACAGGGTCTGGCCCAATCCATCAGTAGGATCCTAATCCCAACACCTCAGAAACACGCAGCTCTTGAGTACAACAACCCTCTTTGACCTCCTACCAGGCAAAGCCACTACCTCTAGGCTCAAAGAAAACAAACACATCCCAGCAAAGTGGCTCAAAATACCCAGGGAATTAGTCATAAAGATTCTAGTATTTGATGCATTATAAAGCCATCACAATCTGGGGGTTTCTTTAGTTGTTTTCATTTTTTTCTTTCTTCTTTTTTTAATCTGATCTTACTAATTGTGCTGGGAATAGAGTTGCTGGGATTTTTGTTTGTTGTTTTAAGATATGAAAACTGTCGCGCAAACACAGGCGATTGCCAGGTCCGGAAACAATGCCCAGCAAGCACTGAAAGGAAACTCAAATAACTCTTTGCCCGACATTGCTTTCTAGTTCATCTGGAATAAAAACAGCAGAGAGCAGCTGAGAGCCAAAAGGCCTTGTTTTTTTTCCACTTTGTTTTAGCTGTAGCAGCACAGGAAGGTGATACCATTGTGTAACGTAACCAAGCAAAGGAGTAATGAAAGTGCAAGCAAATAGATCAAATAGCACAGGGTTAAATAAAAGGTGTGATAATCATTTGTTTCGCTAATTGTGTCAATATAGTCCTATCTATCCTCAAACAGCGGAAACGTCATCAGATATTAAAAAAAAATAAAATACCAAGTGAATAATTAAATGTACAAAACCCAATCATTTTTTTCCCCAGATGCTCTCTTTAAAGGGTTGATTAGGAGAATCACGTGTTTATTTTAAATAAAATTCCGTTGACTTTGATCACGTTTAAATCACCTCGAGTACGAAACCTGCTTTCAATCAAAGCTTCTTCCTCCTTAGGGAATACAACAAAAAATTGCCTCCTCTGCAGTGAAGATGCAGCCTTACCGAGAACCAAGCCACCCTGCCTGGGATGTGATGTCACCAACGGGACCGGGCGACACCGTAACCCACTGAAATCTGGTGTCTTTGGGCCATTAACTACAAAACCCAGCACAGAAGTCTATGCAAGGCAAGTGGCAGGCTGCAGACAGGCTTGCAGATGGAGCTGTAGTTTTTAAGTCTGCAAATTCACAGAAAAAGAAATCCGAATTGCCTTTGCCCTTGCTTCTAGTTTTTTTCCAGTCATGGAGAGTTAGGAAATGAAATATTCCCTAACCTCCCCCCCCAACCCGTTAAATGAACTGAGGTAGGAGAAGGTCTGACCCAAATCCCTGAGCTGATCAAAAAGTTTTGGAAAAGGACTCAAATCCCCCCAAAGTAACTCCCATACCACCAATTATGCAGCGAATCTCAGCCACTTTAATGACTATATGACACCCAAAATGCCTGTAAAATCTATTTCTCTACTGCAAGAGCACCTGCCTAAAATCCTTGAGCTAACGGTTTTCTCTATAAACCAATTACCTGTAAAATATGAGCATGCAAAAAGAGATAAATCTCTGTCGCCAGAGAAATGAGACTTCCCCATAGACCCAGGCCCTCGTCGTGCTGTGCCCAGAGCAGGAGCAGGGCTTTTTGCCCCAGCTCCACCACACATGAGTCAATATGTACTTTGCCCACTTCTCCCAGGAGACAAACCCAATGGCCCTCACTGTCCAATGAGCAAAAACAACAGTTTCTTGTTTTCTTCCATTTACTTCTCCCCCCTGCCACATACACCACCTCCCAAATAACTCCCATCATCTGCCTTCAAGTCCAGCTGGGTGGCAGCAGGACCTGACAGCTATGGAAGAGACCAGCGACCAGCATCCTACACATGCCATGCTTCTACATAAACATATGAGTTTTTCTAGTCAGGTTTAAAGGGTTGGAACAACTGATAAACCAATGACAGATAATTAAAGTTCATTTTAAGCATCTTCCTTCATGGTATGGAAATCCTGAGCATCTTCCATTCCCGGATGTAAGGAGAAGATACTGTCCCAGTGCTTCCCAGTTTGGGATGCAGATGAAGTTCAAACTCTTGTACTCAGGAGAGATGCCTGAAAGGTCAACTTCCTAGTTCCTTGGACTCTGCCCTCAAAATGCACTGGGTCCTTAAGGCTAAGCACTCTGCCTGCTCTGAAGATCCTACCTCCAGTTCCAGCTCACCACACTCCTGGCTTTCAGCAGCCTTCTGCTTCCTCTACAAATCAGAGGGTCTTCCTTGTAGACTGCCTATTTTTGCCTAAAACCAACAGTTTAGGTCTTGCCCTAAATAACTTACTGAAGGTCGTGTGGTAGGTTGCCAGCAAAGCCCTGCAAAACATCCAGATTTTGCAAGTCATGGGCCAGCATCTGAAAAACACGTCCAGCCTCCCCATCCCTTGAAAAACACATTTATCCTCCCCATCCCTTGAAAAACACATTCATCCTCCCCATCCCTTGATGAGGAATAACTCCATTACTCGTACACAACAAGGGTTCAATCACCCATGTGAAGAAATACAACACATAGAGCACGTGTCCAGCTCCAAGCAAACAAAGCATCAGCCTCAATGCAGAGAGCAGCCCTCTGAGCCCACGGCCCCTCTCCAAGGGCAGCAAGAACAAGTCAACATGAGCTGAAGGAAACCAGCAGCGAGCAAAGCGTGCCTTGCTACGGAGAGCCCCTGGATGATTAATAGCCACACGAAAAAAAGAGAGACTCGTTGCTAATTAGTTAAGAAATACAAGGGGAAAGAGAGAGGAATAAGGAGTTCCACCTGTTAAATTTTGACCAGTAAAGAGTCCCAAGTGCAATGGCTCATTTTAAAAAACAAAGGATGTTTTCTGTGCCTGTGTTTTTTGTTTTAAGGAAAGGGCTGTTTTTCCACTTCAGCATGTTCATTACAACTCAGCCATGTGAGTTAAGTGCAGTGAGGGACCTGTTAAACCTCACGATCCGCTGTAGTAAGCTCCAGTAGTGACTTTATTACGGGCAAGAATGCAACCAGGGGCATTCGCCTCCACTGCTCCATCCACCAGGCACCACCAACACCGACCTCCCCACCCTCCCAAACACAGGGCGAACATCCCCAAATGGTGTCTTTACATTCCCATGCAGAAGAACATTTCCAGGTGCAGAGGTCGCTTTTCAAAGTCAATACTACCCAGCAAAGAAAGAAAAAAAAAATCAGAAAAAAAAAAATCCCAACTTTTCTTTTTCTCTATAAATTCCCCAGCTTGTTTTAAGCGAATGGCTGCATGTGTATTTGCTGAGAGGCAGCCGTTTGCTATAGTGGGTAGCCCATCTATCACGGGGGAATAATTTTCTCCTGGTTTAGTCAAAGCAAGCTCAGTACCAGTGGAAAGAAGAGGGCAGCTCAAGCCCGGACTGTCTCCTGCAACAACATCCCGGTGGTGAATCAGTTTAAGCCATCTCTGAAACCTCTTCTCGCTTCTTCCCACCTTGTGCTAAAGTAAAAGAGCTACAGAATGAACCTGGCACAGCACTGGAAGTGGCAAAATGCAGGAGTTTTCAGATCAACAGACTTCTATTTTGTCTCAGTGAGGAAGCATGAACTTGTTTACCTTAGGGAGTCATGGAAGGACACCGGTAACAGCCTCTTCCACCATGTGCCTACCATATTTACTTCTTTATAACAGAAAAGTCAACAAAACACTAAAACCAAAATACTTCAAATATTCTTTTTTCCCTGCCCCCCCCCAAAAAAAAAAATAAAAAATAAAAATTAAAGGCTGCTGCTCCTTTTCCTCCTCACTCAGCAACACCAAATTCTTGGAGTAACCTGACTGCTGCTTTTGAGGGCTCCACAAGCTTGGCCAACAGCCACAACCCAGGCAGTCTCTAGAGTAAGGGCTTTTCCTCCTACAACAGAAAAAGCAGCTCTGGCTGGGACATGACTATGAGGGGAGGGCTCTTCACAGATGCTCCACCAGCCTGTGACCAGGTGAAGACACATGCACACCCAATTAGCAGTGGAAATCAGGAGACCATTAGAGTCTGCTTATTAACCCCCAAGAGTCGGTAAGCTTGCCTCTGCACATTGGTCTGAGATGTTCTCTGTCATATAACCCACTGTTTGTATTAATGAGTATTTCAGGAAAAAAAAAAAGGTGGAGGCAAGAACTGTTCACCATGTCCCACCTGACCATTTTCCACCCTAAAAGTCAATCTCTTCCAGTTGTCCTGGTTTGGGGTGAAGCAGAGCCAAGCTGCTGTTCAGTAAGAGAGCCTCTTGCTTATACTCTGGCAACCAGGGTCAGCTGAGTCAGTTGTTTACACCATGGAGGGTCTGCACCTGAGGGGAGGCATGGACAGGTCAGGTGACCCAAACTGACCCATAGGGTGTTCCATCCCATCTGCCATGCTCAGTGTAACACTTGAGGGATTAAAGGGGTTGAGTTGGTTCTGCTTCAATGGCTCTTTTTCTTCAATGACTAGGGAAGAGCCTGTTGGTTTGTCTGCCTTCAATTCTCACCAAGAGTGTTCTGAAATTCAGTTCCTGTTTGTCACTGATGCTAGTCCAGATCTTCCCTGTTGATGACATCTCCCTGGGAGCTTGATATGGTTTTGTATTTACTGTATCTATTTCATTGTTTCCTTTTTTTAAAAAAGAGTTGTTATTATTATTATTTCATGGAAGCAGTTTAAACTCATAAATTGCTTTATCTCTCCTCTTCCTCTCCTGGGGGTGAGAGGTGGGGGAAAGCATCTGTCGTCTTGGTTTTGGCTAACTAGGCCCAAACACAACACCACTGAACTCCAACCAAAAGACGTCTGAAGGAGAAAGACAAACACAGAAGGATTGCTCATTATATATGCTCTGCCCAAGGATGAATCGTTTGATAATACAAAGTGTAACAGAAAAGTACTGCCAAAACTACTGGTTCTTGCAATAGTTCCAAAAAAAGGTTGACTTTTTAAAAATATAAGTCTAGCTACTCCATGGAAGGTGTCATCACACAAATTCTTCTCCCTCGCGTCCAACCAGGACTCTTCACCCACACTTGGTATGGATCTGCCAACCCGAGAGATAAATGGACTGTATTTTACAGTTCTCACACAAAATGCAGGCCATGACTACACGATTTTGTTTTCACAAAATTATTCCAAATGAGGATCGCAAGCAGGGACACTAGTATTTAAAACACTGCGAGATGCCTTACAATGAACTTTGTTCTTTTAACCCTGAGGGGTTTTGAAGACAAAAAGCAATATTTTAAGCAAATGCCCCAAAATCTCACGTTCCAAGCACCAAATGTCACCTTGGACCATTTTCAAAGTAAGATTTAATAAACTTCTGCTCCATCTGTGCCAGCTGACACAGTTATACTAAGAACAAACTTTAAAATGCTCCCTAATGGGGAGAAGGGGAGACACTCTCCTAATGAATGAAAGACTGTTGCATTGAAAAGACCAAAGGAACAAACTGTAAGGTAAATATTAATTAGCCTTGTTATAGTATTCAAGACAGGAATGTTCCCTGACCTAGTAGGTGAAAGTACCAAAAAAAAATCATTTTATTTCACACTATTTAAACACCCCTACTATGGAAAAGCATTCAGTAATTCCCTTTCTTCACAAAAAAATTCCTTACAATGAATTAACGAGAATTCTCAAGATATACTGAGTTGCCCCACCTGGAAAAATTGAAAACCAAGTCTATCGAGAATAACCATTTCAGCCCTGAACCAAGAGGTACACTCCCTCTAAGATGCAATCAGGTTCCCTGGGGAGGAGGAACCACTCAGTGATGCACTAAGAGTGTGGGTCACTCAATATCAGACTGATTCATTAAAACCTTTGCCTTTGTTGCCTACCCTTTAATTTCAGAACATCTGTGCTAGACCCCAGGACAAACTGCCCCTCTCTTGCAATTATAACTTCAGCTGGGTGTGAGTGAGACCAGAGGAGCTCCAACCCCCTCGCTCTCCCTCCAGCTGCCCGGTCCCACCACCCAGCAGCACAGGGCACTGCAGGTACCTGCTGCTGTGCTCAGATCCCAAACACTGCTGGTGTGGGATGTACATGAGGGGAAAATCAGAATTGCAAATCCAACCCAGAGGGATGTAAAAGCAAGGGACAGCACTTCACCCCCCCTGCTCTCCCAGGACTGTGGATTCTGGTTTCAAAGCTGTTTTACAGAAATGCTGAGCCTCAGGCTGAGCTCGAAGAGATAAGCTGTGCCCCTTCAAGTACAGGAAGAAAAGGGGTTTTTGTTTTACTAGCCTGCTTTCTTTTTTTAAATAGTCTCTCATTTAAAACACTGATCTCCACCCATCAACTTCAACTACTAAAAAAAAAGTCAAGATCCTGTGCATCAAAATGAAAGGCAGGTTCCCTCACCTGAGTGGAGGGCAACCAGGACAAAACCTGACAATTAACTAAAGCACATCAATCAGCCCAGAGAGGACCGATGCCACCACCTCAACATGGCACCCACCAACCCCACATGGTACCCAGCCAGGCTGCAAGAGCAATTGCAGGCTCTTCAGCTATCTCTTCAGCAAATGAGATATTCCTCACTTTTGGGGGGCTTTCCTGCCCCTCCACACAGGCCAGGAAGGAGACACAGATCGGTCATCACCCTGCCAAAGACACACGAGTCCAAGCTACATCTAATCTTCTCTGCTTTACATGGGCCTTGAGAGACAGGGGGCACACAACCAGTTGCGGGTTGTGCAGTGCTGCAGGATGAAGGCAGTGGAAAAGGCCATGTGAGGGCATCTCACACAACTCAGTCCATCACACTTTGTTTTAAGAGAAGTGAGAATCAGCACGTTTTTTGCAATACCCCTCTGAAAACCCACCAGGGAGAGCAGTGCCCATCACAGGTGGAGTGGGGACACAGAGTGCAATGCTTCCTCATATGTTAGTTCTTATTCTCTAGGACTCTAACTTGTGCAAGTTCATGCTTCATCTTGACCTTTTCTTCTGCTCTTCCAACTCATTTTGGCCTTACATGCACACAATGGAAATTGCGTCTTAAGACAACCATGCTTGAGGGCTGGGTCTGTATCTCAACCCAGCTCCAAATAGTTACCGACAAGGCTGAACCTCTTGCAGGCTTTCACCAGTCGAAAGTGTAAAGGAGTGTCTCATCCCAACAGAACCTCATAAGTCTTTGCTGGTACAGATCTGTGAGCAAAGTCCTTCTGGCAACACCCTGGAGGTACCGCAAGCCATGAGCTCCCTGCTGCTAACCTTACTGCTGGGGGGAATTCAGCTCTGTCTTATGAGGGTAAAGTCTCCCATGACCCACACTGCTATAAAACAGAATCACGATGGGTATAAAATCACCAAGTTTTATGTTTTTCTTGGTAATCCCTCAACAACCGAACCAGGAGATGACCAGCGCAGATAAAGATCATCACTACCTGGTCAACAACATACAGGGATAACACAGCAGTGGTTCTCCTCCCTATTGAAAGGAATCTCAGGGGCTTGTGTTTGTAAAGATTTTATAAAGTGTTATCAGTAGTTCTTCCATTTCTGAAATCAAATGCAATAAAAAAATAAACGCCTACTTGCCATAGTTCAACCTACTGAACCGTTTAAGTATCTACCTTCACACCTGCAGCAGTAATCTCCTCAGTACAAGGGGACAAAGCTGCCTGGGTCTGCACATCAATAGTTGGACCAAAATGTCACATTGCCTCTTACAGATGCAGAAGAAAAAAGGCTGGGAACCCATGAGCATCCTCCATGACTCCTGAAAAGCCCTTGGTGATTCCACAGTTGCTACAAGCCTGCAGGAGGTAACCACTAGCCATGACAAAGACTCGCATGGGAGATTAGAGATGATAAAAGAGTTCAGCCTCACAGAAAAGGCAGTTTTGTGTGAACACTGCTAGGGAAGAGGCCTCCCAACCAGCTGACTTCTCCTCTTCCAAAAGAAACAAAAGGCACTTGTTATATCTAGTAGGGATTCCACCACTTTGGAGTTCCACGTATGCCCAGCAAAGCATGTTACAAGGGCACATGAACCATGTACTGATTACGGTCCCATCTGCCAGAGAGGTGAAGCTCTAGATAAGCCTGATTGGAAGCATAATTAGTATAAGGGGGGTTAATTCTTTAATTCTTTTAATTCCTTACAAAACAGACATTTGGTGTGTTGGAAACTGGCTCTCGCCCATGTTTCCATCCCACTGTTCACACCCCAGTGGGCACCATTTCACCTCCCATGCTGCCAGCAGGCTCAGACAAGAGTCTTTTTCTTTCCTCGGGTCCCATGTGTAGGCACGTGGCGGCAAGGAAACCATTAGTTCCCCCACCAGCCCATTTCTACCTCTGAAGACCTTCAAAAGCTCTCACAGGTACGAGATGGAGTTGCTGCTCCATCTCCAGAGCGGCTCAGTTGAATCCCAACACACCCTGGTTCTGAGCTCCCTTGACGGGTGCCGCTGAAGGATTCCTGGGAAATTGGGAAACTTCACTGCAAACTCATTTCTTGCCTCAGCCAAAATGAACCGTGGCTCCTTGGGCCCGGTTTGGTCACCATGAACCATCCCGGCTTCCCAGAGCAGAGCTCAGTCTGAAGCTTGCGGTTACTTTTTGCTACCTTTTATTTATGGTTCTTAGTTTACAGCATTAGTTACTAGCTTAAAATAAAAAGAAAAAAAAAAAACACTAAGCCAGCTACAAAAATAATTCTCCTGCTCATTGCACTATCGGTTCTTTATCTTAGACCTGTTCTTTAAGCCTTCAGGATCTAGGCTGTCACTATGAAGGCTAAAAACATGCTTAATAGTCAAATATATGCTGAAATTCTCACAAGATCACTCCATTCCAAGAGCAAAAGAGTTGTACTAAAATTATAAGAGTGGCTAACAGGGAGGTTAATTAGATAATATTAAAAAAAAACAACACAAGACAGCAGCCCCTTGCTTTTCAAAGACAGAATCAACCAACTTGAGGCATCTTCTTTCCAGTTGACATTCCTTTCGTCAGCCCCCTACCACCGCAGCCTCCTGAAATACCTCTGTTAAGCTGGATTTGCAATTCTCCCTGTTAAACCATCCATACTGCCAATACTTCAACTCCAGGAACATAGAGATGTGCCAGCCACCAGAGCTGGGATGGTGGGGTTGGTCCTCTGAAGGCACGGTTGGGACAAAGATTCTGCACAAGACCCCGGTGCCAGTGAGGTTTGATCACTGGGGCACTGGATTAATGCAGCTCCAGCCCCACAAACACCAAATTGACTTGTTGGTCCAATGAGGTCAAAAGGGGACATTTGTGAGCCCACTGCTCCTCTCTGTGCTCCTCTGGACCAACTCAACTCATCAAAGGAAACTGCAACACACTGCTCTTTCTGGGAGTGATTTTTGCAAAGCCAGCCCAAAGTTAGTCAAGAAGCAGCGAGGGGGTAAGGCAAAAGTAGGAAAAAAACATTTTTTAATGAGCATAAACCACCCCTTGGACGGCTGATGCATTTCAAGCTTAATGTTTGGCTCCTTTAGAAGCTGAATTCTCAGTGGCCGTCTCCTCCTCTGAGAACCGGACGAGAGCCCAGTGGTAATGACTTTCCCTCTGCACTGTCACACTTGGCTTGAGGTCTGAGCATCCCCGCAGAGCCCAGGAGAAGCCCCACGTGCTCCAGGGCTGGCAAAGGGCTCCGCAAAGGCAGCTGAGGTGAAGATTTCCAAACATCTCTGGGAATAGCAGCACAGAGACGTGTTGGCAGATTAGGCTCCGTCTTCCTGTTACTTTTTTTAAAGCTCCCACTTATTAAGGGCACATGTTCAATATTCCGTAAATAATAACAGAGAGTGTTTGCCATTAAATTGAAACCCATGGAATAATTTGACTCATTTCAGCTGGCAAATCCAAATTAATGCCTGCCCCGCTGTTACAGGCAGCTTTAATGTGCAACTCAGTGAAATCAAGGGGCACAAGCTGAGGACCTTCTTGAGGTGAAAGGAAATATTATTATTAGGAAAGATTTCACAACAGCGTAGGATTAGGCGTCATCCAAACATAGATGTTGCATTGGTTAAACTAAATCCAGCATGGAAAAGTTTTATGTATTGCATCATACAGTTACATTATGAAGCTACAGCCCAGGATTCATTTTTCTGCCGATATCCAAGAGCAAAGTCCTTTTCTGCTGATGCCAAGATTCCCACCAAGGACTGGGCTCCATCACTACCTGCCCCATCCCATGCGTTCGTTAAAGGATGTTTTGTTTTCCTCAGTGTCTCCTATCTGCAGAGCACTCCCTACCCTGCACCTCAGTTTTGATCCTCCTCACCAAAAAACAAGTCAGTCCTCCCGAGTCTCCGTTCGAATGCCACATATTGGTGTTCAGACTAGAATAATGAGAAAAATGAGACAAAAATAACTGAAAACTGGGTTATTCTATTACTACGTTAGCATTTAAAAGCATCAAAGGCATTCCTGGCCACATACCATGTGCTGCATGTGAATGCAGTTAAATACTATATTTACATACACAACCTGCTTGGTGAATCTCAGCAGAACTTGCGGTCTGAAAGGTCCCTTTTCTTTTGCCAGGATGCTTGGATAATACTTGAATAACTGCTCCTGTAGCACTGACCATCCACCACTTCCACAGCTCCCAGGCTCAGCTAAAACCTCCTGGGAGGAGAAAGGCACACCAGCGTGTCTACCAAACCTACGGGATCTACCAAAGCTATGTGTGAAGGCAGGGAGGTCTCTTGCCTGTTGCACAAATACATTATCAGCAAAAGCAGATCCATTTGTCACCACCCACCTGAAGCACCCGAGTTGCACTTGATGCAAAGCCTGTGCTCAGAGCCAGGCTACCCTCCTTCACAGGAGCTGCTGAAGAACATCACCCTTAAGAAAGCATGTGACCTACCCTGGCCAGGAGCAAACAATCCCACTTCAGCCTTCCCAGGAACTTCAATGGAGTCGGGATTTCTCTCAGATGGCCATAAACTGTTCCAGGGACAAAGCAGGGGAACAGATCTGTTTTCATGTAGATGCCCACCCTTTATCACCAAGAATGGAGAGAGATTATTGCAGGCAGATACTATCTTCCCTTAAGTGAAGCAATGCTGGCCCCAAACCATAAAACTGTAATCCAGCCTGCAGGGATTCAGGGGCTATCTGGCTGAAATATCTGAAATCACTTCCTTCTAAAGGCTGCTTGCTCAAGAGACCCCTTTTGCCAATCTCCTTCATTCCTCTTGGGGATGATGAAGGAAAAGAAGTCAGTGGCTCTTCCAGACCACTTTCTCCATTTACTTAAGAGCATAGAATCACAGAACCACTAAACAGTTTAGGTTGGAAAAGACTTTAAAGACCATTGAGTTCCAACCCCCCTGCCATGGGCAGGGACACCTCCCACTAGACCAGGTTGCTGAAAGCCCCATCGAACCTGGCCTCGAACACCTCCAGGGATGGGGCATCCATAACTTCTCTGGGAAGTGTCTCACCACCCTCAGAGTGAAAAATTTCTTCCTAATATCTAATCTCAATGTGCCCTCTTCTCGTTTGAAGCCATTACCCCTTGTCCTATGACTACATGTCCTTGTAAAAAGTCCCTCTCCAGCCCAAGATAGAAAATGCAAAGCTGACACACATGACACATCATCAGACTGTGGGATATATTTGGTGAAGGAATCTCCCACAGTTAAAGAAGAAAAGAAGGAAGGAGGAGACACTTACATCAAGGATATCATAGTAAGTGGCATGCAACTTACTGAATTTCGTGATTCAGGGCCAACAAACAGCAACAAAAATTAAAAAAAAAAAAACCCTTACTATAGGAGATTAAACTTAATCAGGTTTTACTCAAGAAGATGACACCTCTGACCCATCTGACGTTGCTTATTTGGGAGTCGGGCTATCGGATTAGACACGTTTGTGGCTGATGCAACCCAGCAAAACCTGGGGCTGTGGCACACTCAGCCGCCGGCGCGTGGTCCTGCAGCCACCACAGCCCCAACGCTGCCCCGTGATCCCCGAGCGCCGGGTGGCAGCCGCGGCGTGATGCCACGAGGCTATAAAAAGCTGAGGACGCAGCTGGGAAAAGCGGTGGCCGACCCGCGCGTGCCGGCGTCACCTTTCACCTACATCTGCCGAGCTGCTCTCCCGCTAAAAGATTATCTTGGAAAAACAAGCCCCGTCACGGCTGCTTGCACCAACAGGTCCCAGGATCAGAGTTATGTCCTCGTAGGACACAGCGAGCTATGGGAAGGGAGGGGAGGAGGACCTCATGCCCAAAGCCGTCCCCAGGGACAGGGGGACCAGAATAGGCTGTCCTGGGATAATCGAGCCCCTTCCCATCTCTGGTGGCTCCTACAAGGACTCAGCCATCCCTCCACAGAAGCTGCCCCTATGCCATGGTGCAAGCAAAAGCTCCGGCAGCTTCAAGCAGAAGAGCGATGCTCCCTTCCCAAAAAAGGGCCACCAAGGAACAGCACAGCAAGAACATCACTGGAGATGCACGTGGAAAAGCCCCAATGGCTTTTTCACCTCCACCCTCCTGGTTCTCTGGCCCAACAGCAAAACACAATGAACTCGGGACCTGAAGCTGGCAACAGAGATCTAACTTCGGAGACTCACAGAGGAAAAACATACCAGAACTGTATCAGCCCCACAGAAACGTGCCAGGAACTACCATCAAGAGGATGTGTAGATCCTCATCTGGTGTTGGTTCCATCAAAATACCCTCACTGCCTCCCATATTGGACCAGGCTGTTCATGCCTGGTCATAACTGCTGGGGCTTTCCTCTCCTCCACGTTCTCCCCAGTGCCCAGCTGGCTCTGGTGACCACCTCCTCTGGCTCCCTGTGCAGCATCCTGGGCATCGCAGGCACCAGAAGGGTGGTTTCAGACAGGCAAGTCCTTCTCTTTCCAGCTAAGCTGATGTGCTCATTTTAGCTCCTTCATCCAGCAGGATGGCCCTCTGAGTTACCAGAAGTGCTGGAGCCAACCAGTGAGACATCAGAAAACCAGAAAATCAGAAAATAAGGAGGTATGTTAGCTGTCAGTTGCTGCATTTTTGGTCTGGTTTCACATTGATGGCAATTTTTTATGCATTTATTTGTTTTGGTATCTCTCTTTTTAAAGTCCTTCTATACTCCTTGCATGTCATCCACATGCTGTCAAGATATGCACATCACCATAACCAAACAAAAAAAGTTACCACAGTCCTGGCTATACAAAAAGCACCAAAACTAGGGTTTTTTCCTGATGGGTAAAACTGATGTATCAAAGGAAAAGAGCCTCAGATGACACAGCAAGAGGGCTGCGAATGTAAGACTGGCAGAAGAGCCAGGACTCCTTAGGAACATACTTTCAGGGAGAGAGTGGAAAGATTCTGGTAGATATTACCATTTCTTCCTACCTCAAAAGCAGCATGGATTAACAAAGCCGATAAAAATGACCTGGAAACCTATACTGGAGCATGTTGGCCTTGATTTTGATCTTGAAATAACCTGGCCCAAGCTCAAGAATCATTTCTGAAGTTTATTTTTAGAATGCATTACCTTCAAACCCCCAGACCTGTCCTTAAAATAGTTCAACATATTAGATACCTTTTCTAGTTTTTTCCATGAGGCTGAAACCACGACCTGTGAAGTCACATTTATCAAGAAAGACTTGTCCATCAGCGCTATCTCGGTAAGTGCTTTTCCAAGGAAAGTGGTGTTGGTTTCACAGCAGATGCAGGCTTTCCCACCACCTACCACCAGGAAAGGCATCACGTCGATATCCAGACATGCCAAAGCCAGCCTGCTCTTTCCACAGCTACACCAAACTTCTGGCCTTGAGTTGAAAAAGCCCAGTTTAGCTGGCAGCTATTATTCTCACCGACTCAAGCCCAATCTGTGTAAGAACCCACTATCTCAGGGCTACATTTTCTCAGAGCTGCCAACCTTGTTCCACCCTGCTACTCAAGTTGGATGCAAATAGCTCATTGCAAGCAAGGCGTAAGTATACACAGCAACTCTGAGCACATTCTTACTTTATTTGAGGAGATCTGACCCCTCTCAGCCAGGTTTGGGAACACACACAGCTGCTGCACCGTTCCCCACACAGTTCATGTACCTGCACCGCCACTAGTCCGGACCCAAAAATGAGGGAAATTGCTGATTTTTCTTGAACCTAAACAATTCCATTGGCATTCCACTGCAACATCAATGCACCCAAGCCAGTATGAGGACATCCTGTATTCCTGTCTTCTCATGAGCCTTTGTGACAGCGTAAAACCACTGAAGACCACACGTGGGACTGGGAGGGATGGTGGGAGTCCATTCTCCTCCTACACTAACACAGCGTAACGGAGCAGCATAAACAGCCCCACTTGTGGGACACCAGGGGCTGACAGACCTCGTGATCCTCAACTGCCTTAACATCACCACTTCCTGCCACCCTCCTCCTCCATGTGCCCCCCCCAGAAAGGGACCTCTGTGAAACAGCCTTGGAAATCCAAGCCCTCAAGCATCCCCATGGACACGCAAAACCCGGAAGCTTGCAGCAGTTTATTGTATATTATTTTAAGTGGTTTAGTTGCATTAATGAAGTCCCATTCATAAGGATACCCTGAGGCATGTTAGGCCATAATATCTAAAGATCACAGCTCCGAATATCTAAAGGGACCAGGAATAACTCTGAAGAATGTGAACCCTCCAGAGATCATGTGATGAGCCTTCCGGTGAAAGGGATGGTTTTTAAACATATATTTTTAAACACAGGAATCACCAGACAGGATCAAACCCAACCACCACTCTTGCTCAGCGTCCGGTCTCCAACCTCAGATGTTTTGGAGAGCAGAACCATGCAACTGGCAGGCGTGAGAGGACACTCCCAGCCGGCACCCACCACCGGCACGCACAAACTACTTGCTTCATTCTCCAGCCTAATTAAATCAACAGTTTAAACTAATTTCTCAGCTGTGACCGGTAGCAGCTGAGGAGCTGACACGGTTCCCCTTCTGCCACCCATGGCAAGTGTGGCAGCCTCCAGGAAGGAGAGCAGACAGCTGACAGAGATGACAACATCTACCGTGGCGGTTGCATCGCTGGGACACCACCTGCCACAACCCCTAGAGGTCCATTTAACCACAGGGTCATTGCTTAAACCAAGCATGCATTTCCATGTAGATATACAGATATATAGTCTTTACCTCAGACAGCTTTCTTCTTGTGTTTTTGCCCCATCAGACCTATTCTTAATCCTACCACAGTATAACTTCATGTCTGGCAGCAGAGGAAGGTGCTGATTTCCTAGCGCAGGTGGGTCAAAGTGAGGACAGCTCAGGCATTTGCTACTCATCACAGACCACTTCACCCCTTCTCCTACAAGAGATGACAGAGTACCAACAGCAACCCACTTCAGGTGACTTTAATCTGTCGGGTTACAAGGCGTGACAATGCCTGAGCTGCTTCACATGGTGGTCTCCATTCCCACATGTCCCCAGATAAACTCCAGGAGAAGCGGCGTGGGTCTGCGAGTGCTTCAGCCACCCCAGCAGAACCTCATACAAAAGTCAAAACCTTAGTAATTATGTCACTGTGGTTACGCAGCATCCTGACCTCAACTCCCCAGTCTGGTAGCTCAGGTATTGGCTCTACAGCGATGAGTTCCCGTGACCATCTTGTACCACTAACCCTTCAAGAAGGCAGAGCCACCCAGCGCACTGGGAAGCACAAGCGTGAGCAGGTTCTGCACTCTAGTAAATGGGGGAACATCTGTTTTCAGGGAGTCACTGAGGCAAAGCACCACGTCTTGAGAATGGTCCTTCCCGCTGCCAAGACTGAGAAACAGTAAAAGCTGGGTGAGGAAATGAGGGGAAAAATCAAACAAACACCCACAACATCTCATCATGGTTCATTTATTGTTCCAAACAGCTGCAGCAGAAATTCTGCTTCTGGTTTTGTTGGCTTTTTGCTTTTTTTCCCCCTTCCCCTCCACACAAATGAAACGAAGCATAGAAAGCAAGGGCCCTGTCAGCGTCTGTTCTGCACCGACTGTTCATTCCTGAACATCCAGGCAGATGGACCTCAAATTACAACCACCACAAGTACAACTGGATAGATAAACCTCTGCAGAGATAAAGCCCTTATTTACAGGACAGTACGCGTCTACTTTTAACTGCACTGTCCATCTACATCAGGGGCTTGTCCTGCCTTCACTGCATGGGCAGCTGGAGTTGCCAAAAACCCACAGCGCAGAGGAGGACCTCTCGAAAGCCAGGTGAACCACGGCACTGTCTAAAAGCTTTGGCGTTTCACTTCAGCTCCTGTGACCCCCATTTAAAAAGATGCAAATAGTTTAAACAAAGAATTGAAGCACCCGAAGTCTGCAGAAAACTGGAAGTAGAAATTTCAATTTAGCTGCTCGTGAGACTAAGGAAGAGTCCCTCATAACCCCAGCAGCATTAGGTACCCTTGTTCTTCCTCTCATTAGCAGCATTCTTTAATTGTCTGCTGCTTATCCTCTACCACCTAGACACCACAACCATGCCCTGCAATGGGAACTCATTCTGGACATGGAACAGGACACTCTTGAAACCCAGACAAAGGCTACTGCAGAGAAAAGAAGTATTATTTAGCCCATTTTACAGGTGCAGCAATGAGGACAGGAGGAATCTGCTTCCTTCCCTTCCACAGGGAACCACTTCTCAGCACTGGACTATGTACAACCGACATGAATGACACATCAAGGGCAAAACCACACTATGACAGAGGGTGCCATACACTGTACACACTACACCACTCCTCCATGGACAAGAACTCCCAAAGGTTTCAACTGAGCTTGCTCTGCCCAATTTTTGTTATCCTTCGCCAGCACTTAAATGACAAGGAAGGCTCCACTACACCTATCTATCAATGAATGCTCTTCATGAGCATGCTACAAAACACTCCATTTAATCTCCTCTATTTCACTATGTTTCAAGAAAAGGGTTGTCCTTACCGCTTCCCAGTGTGTCTCCCTTCCACTGCCCGGCAGACACTCTGGTTTCTTATCCCCCAAATACTTCCACCACTTTATTGGGATATCTTTAGAGATTACTGCTCCATTCTTTCAAGCCATTTGTTTTCAAAGGCACTTAGATACTTCGGCTGTACCTTTGATAGGTTTCCAGCTTTCAGATCCATATGTTTAGATAAAAATTACTTTCAAGTCCAAGACTCATTGTTCAGCCTTTCAGCTGGAGATTTTCAATGACCAAATCTTAGTTAAGCCAGTAAGTGCGGCGGCTGCCTTGCCAACACATGACACCATTTCCTTCTGGACATCCCCAGTGGCTCCGATACAACCACCGATTCATTTCTTGTATTCCACTGCCTTCTAACGTAAGGCTTGACTCGGGACCTGCAAGGGTTTCCATAAGACCGGTGGGTTTGTACGAGGCAGGACACCCACACCTCCCTGTGAGGCTGGGAGGTCTCTATTTGCACATCTCTGAGCAGTCCCACGGGCTCCATGGTGAGAGTGAACTTGGGACCCCAGATTTATCTTCAAACTCTTAGCCAAGTGAATGGGAAAACCCAACTGTGTACAGGCACGGCTGCAGCATGGGCTTTACCTAGGCTGAAATAGATCTCATTGACGCTGAGGAGACAAGGGAGAACCTGAGTACTGGTTCTCCAGCTTCCATAAAGCATGGGGTGAACCAGCTGGGGACAAATCTGAAGCCACCCCAGCACAATGAACCATAGGGGACATCCCCCAAAACAATCCAGCCATAGTTGCTCAGGAATAACCAGGAGGTTACTCCTTAATCCAGTTTAAGGTAGTCCCTGAGTTTACTCTGGACTATAACAAGCCTTAGACATGTTCTGCCGAGCACGGCCAGGTTGTCCCAGGCGCTGGCAGCTGGGTGCCAACCTCTTGAAGGAGCTCCACCTTCAGCAAAACCTCATCTAGCATGAACACTCCCCACCCTTCAAGACAAGAAATGACAGCCACTGATAGCCCCAAGCTGCCAAGGATTACTTCACGTTTGGACAACCATTTGCAAGCAAGGAGCCCTGTGAAAGCACGGGGAATTATGCAAATACAAAGCGAAGAGGAAGCATCGCTGGCATCGCATACAAGTTTGCCCTCATTCTATCAAAGCCTCGCAGCGGTAACGCGTTTCCCCCCAGTAAAGCTGCTGGAATCGTGTCACCTGCTTTAATGCACTCGTCTTTCTTTACCCTTTTCTACATGCCAGGAGTGCATGAATTTAATTAGCATCTCCCTTTTATTTAGTTTTTAGTGTAAGGGGAGGGGATCTTTGCAGAAGGAATCCACTTCTCGTTTCCCTTGGCCAGGCTCAGATGGATGGAGATATATTTAAAACATTACCCCCATCTTTGCCTGCGCATACGCCAGGGGTTGCTACCATCACAGCAGCACAGGTGAGATGCCTTCAGCAGGCACGGATGGCAGAGACAGCGACTGAAGGCAGCCATCAGGCAGGCTGGGGCACCCATCCACGTTACGGTGCTGGATCTGGCTGGGAAAAGGGTCTGTGGCATTCCAGGTTGGCAAAGCAGAGGAAGAGCACTTGCTCCG
This sequence comes from Calidris pugnax, assembly GCF_001431845.1. NCBI lineage: Eukaryota > Metazoa > Chordata > Aves > Charadriiformes > Scolopacidae > Calidris > Calidris pugnax. Next base: position 21,471,248 of record NW_015094509.1, on the reverse strand, counting down.
TCATCTGCATCGCTAGAGGTAACGTGGCTAAAAAAACCCATGAAGAATTAAAGTATCAAATCAGTGAAGATTTTGCATACAGAAAAATGTTTCAGTATTTAAAAAAATACAAATTTCACTTTACTATCCAAAGATTATCCTTTTACTATCCTTTCCCACCTAAACCTCATACACACAGGGGAAGAAAAAAAAAATATCTATACCCAGAGACTCGCAAATTCCCCATCCTCACACCCACAGGCATACAGCTCCTTTCTGCAGGCAAGAAATCAAGACCTCTCACATTTGCCTTGGCTTTATCTATACTTACGATCTGCCAGAAGCTGGTAAAATGATGCAAAAAAAAATTAAAAGAAAATTCAGAATACACACACAGTCCCAGCCAGTGTAGTTATGCTGATGAAATGCACTCAATTTAGAAATAGCTCTATGGAAACAGTGGGGAAAGAAAACCAGAAAAAAGCCTTTTTTTTTTTCCTGAAGAAGCTTATTTTTTTCTGGGAGCTGGTTTCAGCTGCCCAGCAGAGGAGCTGTGCACAGCAGTGGGGGAGTGGGTAACATCATCTGCCATAAGTGACATCTGTATCACCCAAACATGCATTCCCCCCATAGACACTGCCTCCTCTTTTCCTACAAGGAGGTAGCAAACGCCATCAGGGCACTGAAAAACAACCTTACACAAGGGGAATAAAACCAAAACAACCATCAATAAACTTTGTCGTGTGGATCATCTCTCCAACTGAGCAGGTTTAGGTGTAGGAAACCCAAGGGGCAGTGAAACTCAGATCCAGCACCAGGAGCTCCCAGCTGCCACTCCTGGACCAGAATGCTACCAGCTCTTCCCTGGGGAGGAATATTTATCCTATCACCAATACCTGTAACAGTGAAAAATTAATTAGGGACACTGTAAGGGAAAAAGAACAGTCTCATATCCCAACAAAACCCTCAGTTCAGTGAATTTAAATCACGAGCATTGCTTTTCTCTGTGGGTGCAAGTACATGTGTGCATCCAATCATTAAGTTTTCAATTCTGCACGCCTTAAGCAAAGGAAATACTAAAAAATATTTTTAAATGCATAACAGAGTCTAAACCAGCAGCTCATATTGGTAATACAACATAAATAATGTCACTTAGTTACTTCATCCAGGAAATTAATCTAATCAGTTAGAATAACAAGACAGCCAAAACTTGGCTCCTGAGGCAGAAGCTGCCCTTTCTGGGGGGACCAGCTCTGCCACCCACACCTTAACCCCCTGCAGCCACCACGGTCTCTCAGCCACATCTTTGGGGACAGAATTTAATGGAGCAGGAATCACCACACAGTGGGAATGCAAGAGCACAATGAGAGCTGACCGACAGAACAAAGTGCCAAAAATCAGATGCCATGTAAAAATATAGAGATTTCAAATTCCTGGGGGTCTTAGGCTGGAACACCTCTGGGGAGATGACAGCAAGTCCACCTCAGTGTATTTATATCTCCGAGCTGTGGGCACTGGGTGGCCATCACCCTATTGGACCCCCTTCGTAAATCATTTTGAGATGCTCAAAGAGCAGGTGCTGGTTGCAAAAGGGGGGTATTTCAAGGGTGTCCCCCCTCCCACCCAGCGGTGGCAGAGCCACAGGGGCACAAACAGCTTCCGGTGCCCGTCCTCACCCGGCACGTCCCCACCAGCATTTGGGGGAGTTTGAGGAGGGGGGTTTGGAGGGCTCGGGTGGGAGGGGGGGTGGACACGACACAGCACGCTCCACTAAGCCACGGAGACAAGAAGGGGGGAGACAGGGCTGCATTCTTCATGGATGAAACGGCAGAGAAAGGGCTCTCACTGCTACTCTGCGCGTTAGTCAGCAGGTAGGAACACACAAAAAACCACTAAACCAAAGCAAATCTGCTCTGTAGTATTAGGGATTATGACTCAGAGATAGATTCTTCCTCGTGCTCCCCCCCACCCTCCCCGCACCGTGATTCATCTGGCACAGCCTCACGGCTCAGATTCAGAGCAGCCTCTCTGTTTTGGGCTCCCTCTACCCGAAATCCTGCTAAATAATTGCCCTTTGCAGTCAGCGGTGAAGAATTCAGGTGGGTTTTTTTTCCTGTTTTTCCCTGCTGAGGCAGGGGCCGGAAGGGGGGACACACACAAGAGCTGCACGCCGGGACCACGTGCCCGCAGGGATGCTCAGCCCCGTGGGAGCCGCGTGACCGGCCCCCGGCGCAGGCACAGCCCAAAAGGGGAGATAAAATGGGATGGGATCCACGGCTCAAGGGATGGCTGGTGGCCAAGGGCTTCCCGGGAGGCACGGAGGAGAACACCAGGAGCTGGGGGGGCAACTTCAGAGAGGTGGCAGTCACCTGCGGGTGACAAGAAGCACCCCGAGCAGCAGCGGTGACTATATGGAAAGAACCCGGTTTACCCCCCCGGGATGGGTTGGAGTTTGCTGGGAAGGAATCCAGGAGCAGGATGATGGGGCTGCATGAGGTCTCTAGTGTGGGAGACCATCCTCTGTGCCTCCTCTGCACCTTCAGCACCACGGGTGATGAAGGATACCTTGCCACAGGGAATGAGACCTCCAGAAGCTGCCCCCCCCCCAGCCTGACATCCCATTTTTAGAGGAAAAGCAGCTGTAGCTGCAGGACAGGCTGATGTAGAATAAGTGGAAAAACATGATTTCAGGGAGGACGGAGCCTGCGCAGCCCCATCCCACTGCCGGACCCTGAGCACAAAGTGATCCAGGCTGGGCTGATCCAAACAAAAAGTCTCGTGGCCCCTTTGCAATGGGATAATAATAGCAGCAGATAAATTCCACATTTCAAACAAGGGTAAGACATTAAGCAGAACCTCTGTAGAGAGGTTAGGGGGAAAAAAAAAAAAAAAAAAAAAACAAAAAACAATACATCCTTATGTTCTTGGACTTGAACCGATTGGCAGTGGAAGCCAGGGAGAGGGGCCTCCTTCCCCCTGATACCACCATGGTGCCCTGCCTAACCAAGTGCCTTGGTGCTCAACAGCTTGCCAAAGGATGAGGGCTGCAAAGCATGGGGTACAGAAATACCTGAGAGACCTTCCTCCGGGTCTACTCCCACAACCACTATTCCCAAGTTGCCACACATCTGCCAGGTCCCTGCTCCTGCTCCCCCATGCTTCCCAGAAGGACCATGTAAGGGCACTCAAGCAGGCTTGAGATGCCAGGTGAGAAGCACCTCACCTTCTCCAGCATGAGAGGCTGGGCAAGCAGGGCGTCAATAAAAGAGCCTGAAGAAGTAGCAAAGAAATTTGCCTTATAGAGCTGTACAGGGAGAAGTTACAAAAACCCTTCCCTAGGCTCTTTCAGGAGAGATTTTTGAGTCTGAACGTCATAAACAAACATTAGTAAAGGCAGGAACAAGAATGAAGGGGGGGAATTCTCTTCTCTAGAGTAATTTTTTTTATTTAAGGCTCTTTCTGTTCTGTATGGTCTAGAGGAAGCCACTGACTCAAAGTGCAGTTTTCATCCTGTCCACACACCCCTTTGAAGCTGAGGTTTGTATCTCCCAACGTAATGTGGAGGCACCTCACACCCCTCCTGCCCCCCTCACCTCCCAGGGCCAGACTCTGCATGAGGCAGATATATATGTATTTCAGCCAAAATAACAAATATCAACAATTAAGACTCCATCTCAATACCTTCTTTTAAAAACAGCTTTTAGAATAATGATTTAATGCGACTAACTTCAAAGACTGAATTTACCATATGGAGGCCAACCCAAGCTCCACCGATGGATGCTGATGTCCTGCAGGGCAGCAGGTAAACTAACAGACACCTTTCCATGTTAAAAACCACTCCCTGGAAACAGTGTTACTGCTCCGTGGGAAAAAAAAAAGTGCTTTAATGACTTAAGGATCCAGCAAAACTAACTGGTGCAGAAAGACTCTCATCTTCTGCAGGGGGAAGCCTACCCTGTCACAACCAAATTATCACTTAACGTTGTCTCATTCTGCAATAAAGCCCAGGTGCAATATTGCATCATACCGTGGGGAGATAGGCACACCTAATGCCAGGGTTGTTCATCCTTCCCGTTATCCTTGACAGTGAAATAAAGAACATTAATCCGAATAACATTTGCTCGGAAGAGCTCTCAAAGGTACTTAAGAGTTTCTAAACCTTATTTCCTTACCCGGATTACCATGTCCCTTACATAAGTGCTGGTGACACCACGAGTGAAGTTACATGTCTAGAAGAAGAGACTCCTCACCCTTACACTGCCAGGGGTCACCTACACCAAGGGGGGAGGCAGCAGGAGGTACTGACAGAAGGACAAACACTGACTCCGAAGGACACACAAGAGCTAGGAGAAGACATGCAGCAAACAATGAACAGGGGAGAGAAGGTATTTATGCGTGTGAATCACACATTTCCCCAGACATCCTTTCATTAATGATGAATATCGCAACTCCCTTAAATAATGCAAGGAAAATTTGTTTAATCATTTAAAGGCATCATCATCAATAATAAATACATCAGCTCCAGATGCTAACTAACCTCACCGCTCCTCCTCGCTCAGGGACTGCTTTAAGGAAAAGACTAAGATTGCTGTCACTTTTTAATTTTGGAAAGATGCTTCAGTATCAAGAGTGGGGAGAGCGAAGGAAGTACCCGAGACCAAGGAATGGAAATCCTGGCGTGTGCCGACCCTGCACGATGTAAGAGCTCTTGGCACCACGGCTGCCATCCCTGTGTGATACAGCAGCAATGAAAGTGCTGTTCTTGTTCACTCGGGTGAAGTGTGGACAAGCAGAGGTGTGCACCGAGGTAGCTAGGGCCAGTTGGGAGGAGAGCCCTTCCCACCTGCCAGGAGAAGGTCCCTCTACCAAGGAGCCACATCTGAGAGGGACCCAACTGCGAGGGCAGCACTACGACCAGCAGCTGCATGAGAAGGAGGAAAAGATGCATAATGCCTTTCAATACTGGATTTCTCAGGAATGAAGAGCAAAAGGGAGATTTAAGAGCCTTGAGCTTCATTGCTGCAATGCTGCCTGCAAAACCCACCATGCATCCAGGAGCACCCTCTCCAACACTGGATGATAGGTTTCCCAGCTCATCTTGACCTGGGTACTAACTCCTCTGGGCCACCCACCACCTCACGGGCACACAACATGCACCTGCCCTGAGGTGTGGATTGTCTCGACATGATGCTCTGTTGTGACAAAACCATAAACCCAAGGGCCCCTGGTGCCACAGTTAATCCCAGTCACTTGAAATAAAGGTGATGGATAAGCTGGGCAGGACCAGTGGGAAGAGTTATGGGCCCATTTGGGGATGGTGGTATGGAAGAAGGGAAAGGAAAAAGAGGTCAAAACCCAAAATCATGGGGAAAAACAGTGTTTCAAAAATCACAGAATCACAGAACTGTAGGGGTTGGAAGGCACCTCTGGAGATCATCTAGTCCACCCTCCCTGCTAAAGCAGGGTCACCAAGAACAGGTTGGACACGAAAGCACCCAGGTGGGGTTTAAATATCCCCAGTGAAGGAGACTCCACGGCCTTTCTGGGCAGTTGGTTCCAGTGCTCTGTCACCCTCAAAGTGAAGTTCTTCCTCATGTTGAGATGGAATTTCCTGTGTTCCAGTGTGTGCTTATTGCCCCTTGTCCTGTCACCGGGCACCACTGAGAAGAGTCTGGCCCCATCCACTTGACACCCACCCTTTATATATTTATAAGGATTGTTTAGATCCCCTCTCAGTCTTCTCCAGGCTAAACACAGGTCTCTCAGCCTTTCCTCATAGCGGATGTGCTCCATTCCCTTCATCATCTTTGCAGCCTCTGCTGGACTATCTCCTGTCCTTCTTGAACTGGGGAGCCCAGAACTGGACACAGTGCCCCACTTCACCATTCTGGCACATTTTCCTGAAAAGCCTTTTCCCTGCAAATACCAGAGGGATGCAGGGAGCAGGGGAATAAATCTCCATAAAACTGGCATAGTTCTGACTTCCAATGTCACCTTCTGGCATCCCTAAAATAAAAGGGGGGTGACGAGCAGCAGGAAGGATGGAAACCCAACTGCGCAGAGCAATCACAAGCATCCAGTGTCTCACAGTGAGGAAACCCAGCCTGCTGCCTCTGCCAAATTTATATCAGGGGCTGGGGTGGGACCAAAGGTTTGTGCCACCAAACCACGCTTTGTATTGTTTCCATTTTTCTCTTTGCCCTCAGAGTCACTCCTCCAATTCAGAATCTGTACTATTTTAAGCAACTCTGCTTTTAAATAAAACCCAACATGATTTAATGCCTGTTTGGGCTGCCCATAAAAATCTTTTCCACTGGAACAAAGATTTAAACCTGTGACTCAAAATTAGTTTACAATGGGGGGCTGATTATCAAGAGGACCAGAATATCCTCTGATTGCAAAAATATTCACCAGGCTTTCCTGAACTTTACATGGTGGTATTAACTCAGTGGCTTGTTTAGCTGCGTGCAGGCAATACCGGCTGTCTTTGACACAGGGAAAAAAAATGTATGTATTTTATGATACAGAAAAAGAGCAGGTACACGTGTGTGAATGTGTGCTGTGTGTACCCATACGTGCACATACATGCACGAACACACACATCCTTCTGATTATCGTCAGCAGAAGAACTACAAGGAAAGAAAAACACGAAATCACAAAAAACAAAGGTTGGAAAGGATCAAAGGATCTACTCCACCTGCTTGCCTCAAGAAAAACAAGCCTAATTAAGGCACCTTTTAAAAATTATTATTATTTGTCTATTACAGTGGCAAGTACCATGGGGAAGAATCAGGGCTGTATTTGTAGGAGTCCTATGCAAATACTTAAGGCAGTCTGGAAGAGATCTATAGTCTACCAGGCTTCAGTTTAACCTGATGTAAACCCATAAGAGTACCCTATATTCATTTTAGCTTAAACCTATTTGTTTTAAAGACTTATTTCTACTGGTACAATATTTCTATGGAGATAAATTATTTTAAAAAAAAAAGGGGGAGGGTAGGTAGGCTGGCAGCATCCCAGGTGGAGGCTCAACCACAGCCCTGGTCTGGGAATGCCCATCCCGGCACCATCCGTAGGAAACATTTCCCAAGCTTTTCTCGTTTTTGGGAGGGCTGGATGAGTTCTAACAGCTCCTCATCCCAGGCCTGTCTGTGCAGGTCCCTGGGGTGAGCTCTGCCCCGGTGACAGCCATCGGTGCCACCTCCCAACCCGCCCTGCGCTGGCAGCTCCGGCACAGCCGCCGGCCGGGGAGAAACCCTGCCCTTGCTGACAAAGCTCAGAGGGGAAAGCACGCGTAAAATGCCCGGCTGGCTGTTATGCAGCAGGGCAGATTAGATTTTAAGGCAACGAGTCATCAGCTCTGAGCCTACGAACTCGGCTTTATGCATGTCAGAGCAGCAGCGTATAATAGAGACGTCCCGCTGACCCGGAAAGGGAAGGTTTGGAAGGTTTCCTAGCCCATTTTTTATAGGTCCTAGAGCCAACAGCTCGTCAAAAAGTTTGGTCTCCTGGCAAGCAGAGAGAACATATCCAACAACTGCATCCAAACTCTAAACAACCAAAAAAAAAAATTACCCTGGGGAGCAGAACGCGGTGTAAAACTCTTATTTACAAGTTTTCTGGCCGCTCTTTCATCAGCAGAATTTACTGGAAAAACTCAAAAGCGGTCATCATTTTACAAGCATGTTTTGCTCCCCGCAGATCCTGTACCCGACTTTTACAAGGAGAACATCCTCAGGGTGACAGGAGCCAACCGTCCTACCCCCTGGCATCTGCAGCGTGCCTCCCTCTCGCCAAGTCAAAAAAACCCACCTCTCTATTTAGACACTGTGCAATCGTTATTTTGCTAATCACAGGCTGCTCTGCGCTTCTCAACCCGAATTATTATTATTAGGGCTGGCTGGGCTGCCAACACGCCTGCTTCCCAAACACGGGGCGCTGGGCTGGAGGAGGATGGGGGAGTGAATCCTTCACCGGCTGCAGCGGGAAGGCAGCGAACGACGTTCTGGCATGTAATTTCTTTCAACAGGAAAAATAACGTCTTTCAGGAGGTTTTCCATTTTGACTTAGCACAGGATCACCACAAAAAAGAGAAAAAATAAAAATGCTGGGTAAGGCAACATAACACATACTATGGCCTTCTTTCAATTCACCAGCTATATTTATCTCTCAACTGCAGCACAGAAACATATTTCACTTAGAAAAACTTTAGCTGCTTAAAAAGAGACACACAAGTAGCAAAGGCCACACACTTTGATACTGGGGGGGGGAGAAAAAAAAAAAGATTTATTTGTTTAGATGCTGTAAACTAGCTGAAATCTGCCACCTACAACTCATCACCAAGCCCTCCAGCGGGTAGGCATGACCTGGGCACAAGCCAACCTGAGCTTGAGATGTTTTGGTAGAAAACTGCTCATATGATCTGGCTACTTTTTAGCCATCTATTTCACTTTCACACACTTTTTTTCTTTCTTTTTTTTTTTTTTTTCCCTGAAATATCTGCCTTTGACCAGGCCCAGACATAGAACATCAGCTAAGAAAAACACCAGCATCTGCCCCAAGTCTACCATACTTGAGCTCAAAAATGTAGGACCATAAGCCTCATCATTGAACCTGGGACAACCTGCACGGTGACTCTTTACCAGGGACAGTAGTGACAGGACAAGGGGTAACAGTTTAAAACTGAAAGAGGGTAGATTTAGATTAAATCTTAGGAAGAAATTCTTTACTGTGAGGGTGGTGAGACACTGGAACAGGTTGCCCAGGGAAGCTGTGGATGCCCCATCCCTGGAAGTGTTCAAGACCAGGCTGGATGGGGCTTTGAGCAACCTGGTCGAGCGTGAGGTGTCCCTGAGGGGGGTTGGAGCTAGATGATCTTTAAGGTCCCTTCCAACTCTAACCATTCCATGACTCTATGACAGCTCTGCATGACATAGACCTGGCTTTCAAAAACCAGTTTTTCCCAGTTCTCTGCCAGGATACCTCAGCCATGATCTGCTCCTTACCCTTTCCAAGGCAAGGTTGTCTGGATCCCCTGAGTCAACCAGTGCCACTCAGTGTCCCATCCTCAAGGCTGCAGCTACTACAGAAGTTCAGGTGCTACCACCATGTGCAATGGACTGACAGCACCAAACTTGCGAGTAGATAAACAGCCCATTCCCAAGCCAAACTAAACCAGGGCAAACACGTTCCACTGGGGCATGCAAAGGAAATAGGATCAGGTCTGAGTGTCTTGAAAATAGCAAAGCACCCTAACAATTGGCAAGGGTCATCAACAACATCAGGTTATGAACATGTCCTGAAGTAGCCTCTGGTCCAAGGGGGGCTGAGGTGGATGGCACAGGACACTTGCACCGCTTGTGAAAGCAGCCTGCACTCCAGAGAGGGAAAAAAAAAAAAAGAAGGAAAAAAATGAAGAGTCATCCTGAATGAAACACGACACTGAGTGTTCACATTTCACACAAGAAGCCTGACATATTATCATCAGCAACACGGAGGGGACGGTCTGGAGTTTGATTTCTGTTTATTCACCTGGATGATACCCCTTAAAATTCTCTGCTCGGGTTACAACTTTCCAAGAAAAAAAAAAAAAAAAGAAGAAGAAGAATCTTTCCCTCTCTCCAAAGGAATTCCGCTTGCCTAAACCATGCTCGGCAGAGCTCACCCGACCTGACCTGTGTGGAGCACAGGCCAGGCACGGGCAGGAATCATCACCCATCGAATAAACCAACACCACAAACTGGGGCTGGGAAGCACGGGAAAGGCAGTGCTGGGTCCTGGGAACTTTTTTTGGGGGAAAAAAAAAAAAAAAAAAAAAAAAAAAAAAATTTTTTTTTTTTTTTTTTTTTTTTTTTTTTTTTTTTTTTTTTTTTAAAAAAAAAAAAAAAAAAAAAAAAAAAAAAAGGCTGTGCAAGCAAAGCAAAGCCACCCAAACAACCCTCTTGCTGCAAGGCTGGTACGGCCAAGAATAAAATGGCTGCTGTTCAATGATTTTGAGCATGTTCTTCAGGTCACCAACATCAAAGTGTTTCCCCATTACAGATCCCACCACTTCTGTAATGGGAAGCAGTCGGAACACTCGGATTTATCGTCTACGAGTCTGCCTCTAAAAGAGGCTGAGCTTTGCGGCGCTCACTGGTCACAGGGAAGCGGATGAGAAGCTCAAGATGAACCAGCAATGTGTGCTCGCAGCCCAGAAAGCCAACCACATCCCAGGCTGTATCAGAAGAAGCATGGCCAGCAGGGCGAGGGAGGTGGTTCTGCCCCTCTGCTCCACGCTGGTGAGACCTCACCTGGAATACTGTGTCCATCTCTGGGGCCCTCAGCACAAGAAGGACACGGACCTGTTGGATCTGGTCCAGAGGAGGCCATGAAGATGATCAGAGGGCTGGAGCACCTCTCCTATGAGGACAGGCTGAGAGAGTTGATATTGTTCAATCTGGAGAAGAGAAGGCTTCAGGGAGACCTTATAGCAGCCTTCCAATATCTGAAGGGGGCCTACAAGAAAGCTGGAGAAGGACTTTTTACAAGGGAATGCAGTGATAGGATGAGGGTAATGGCTTCAAACTGGAAGAGGGCAGATTTAGATTAGCTATCAGGAAGAAACTCTTCACTATGAGGGTGGTGAGACACTGGAACAGGTTGCCCAGAGAAGTTGTGGATGCACCATCCTTGCTAGTGTTCAAGGCCAGGCTGGATGGGGCTTTGAGCAACGTGGTCTAGCATGAGGTGTCCCTGCCAATGGCAGGGGGGTTGGAACTAGATTGATCTTTAAGGTCCCTTCCAACCTAAACCGTTCTATCATTAAGTGGGCAGCTCTGTGTGGGATGGGCCCCAGCTCCATTTAAAATCCCCCCTGGTCCCAGAGCTGCCCCCCTGTGCTGCCCGCCTGCTCTCCCCCGGCAGTGTTTTCTTCCAGGGACGATGGTTGCTCAAACTGAGCCATCACTGATGCATGCAGAAACCAGCCTGCTCAACCATTTGTTCATGTACCTGTAAGCCCTCTGCCATCAGGGTACAACAACCCTTGCAAGACCACCACAACCGGGGGACAACATGCCTCCGGGGGAAAGAAACAGGGTTGAAACCAGGTGGAAAAAGCCCTGGGCTTGCAGCAAGCCAGAAGGCTACTAAAGATAGCAGCAGAAAGGAATGCAGAGCCAAGGCTTTGAGTGTAGATTGCAACCGTCAAGGAAGGAAGGGGAACCCAGGCCACCTCTGAGCATCACCAAGCCCTGGATGCAAGGGAGAAGCGATACGGCCATTAACCTCAATTTTACTCTTACCATCAGATCCAAGAAACATCTACTCAGCAACAGCAGTTGCAATCTGGAGCAGGCAAGGGAAGCCAAACATGGCAGGCTGACATTCATTTAGAGAGAAGAGAAACAAGGGCAGCTCCAACTCCCTTGTTCCTTTTTTTTTTAAGAAATAAGGGGCACAGGTGTGGCTGTTCCTCGAGCCATGAACTCCCTGGGTGTGCAGAGACACTAACAGGGTGCTCGGCGGGCCTGTCCCAGCAACAGAAATGAGGAGACACACAGAAGAGAAATTATAAAACAACTTGGAGAAGAAACACATGGATGAGAAGGTAAAGAATGAAAAGCCAGAATAGAAAAGAAAGGAGAAAGAAGGTAAGAAAAAAGGGAAATATGCCTATGAAAAACACCACAGGCATAAAACTCAAACATTAAGTGGAACAGAAAAAGGGAAGCGGAAGAAAACTAGGAGGAGGAAGCAAAGTTAGAGCTTAACAGGCAACGATGCTTTCACACATATGTTTGTATATATATAAAACCACATATAAAAGTTACTTGGATATAGATATATACATAGATGCACAAGTAGAAAACCTGTGCCACGCTTTATTTGCACTGCCCTAAATAAAAGCAAGGACTTCACCACCAGCCACTGGCCCTGACAGTCTTCACCTGCAGGGAGATGCTTTCTGCAGCCGTCTCGGACCGAGCTGGCTCCCACGTTTACTGCTCCTCAGAGCTAAACCACCACAGAAGCCATGTAAGAAAATCCACATTACAGCAGCACATTCATGGCCATCACATCTCCACCGTGTGCGCAGCCAGCCACAGATCCCCAGGAGGAATTATCACTGCTATTAGCCATTGGCATTACATATAGCACCACCAAGAGCTTGGGATACCACTGTGACTATGCTGGACATCATACAAAAATAGAATAGAAAGGCCAATCTCTGTCCCAGAGACCAAATGACCCAGGGTAAAACCAAGATATAGATAGAAAGTACAAACAAATAAGGCAGGCTGACCAGAGTGGAGCGAAAGACATGCCAAAGGAGATAACATCATCTCACCATACATGGCAATCCTGGATGGGGACAACTAAAAATCTTGCTTTAGACAGGAAGCTGGGAAGGGGTGAACCACAACAGAGCACGAGCAAAGACCCACCCATTCCCTGTTCTCTGAAATCCCACTTAAACCACTAATGAAAATGGTGTAAAGATCCCCCATCACTGAAACAACCAGCAGCAAGTAGTAACCCACATCAGAACCACCACATTCATCAAACCACACAGAGAACAACCCCTAACTAACATGGCCACAATGTCCACCATCATCTTGACTTCATGATACCTCTTCTGCATGCTTGCTTGTTCAAATATCACATTTTGGGACATATAAAACAGATGGAGACCAAGAGTCGTACATGAATTAACTTGGAATCTATGAGCCCGTCCACACGGTCATAAAGGAGGCGATGTAACTAAAAGAAGAAAAAAAATTCAACACATCAACTCCACAAAATATCTTGCTTTGACCTGTTAATACACCAGTGTGTTATAAACCATTCTTGTGTATGCAGAAAATTCCTGGTAATTAACCTAGTTTAAAAGGGGTGAAGAGAGGAAAGGGAGGGCCGGGTTAAAGATGTCTGGGCACGTACCTCAATCTTGTTATTTCCTCATTTTTTTTTTATATTCTGAGAAGGCACAAATCACTGCAGGTAACTGGGATTACAGTCAAATGTATTTTCCTCAATGCTCAGTTTAAACACTGCCTTCATCACCAGATTATCTTTCGGGTAGTGTATTAAGTGATGAAGTAACATCCGTTACATGTTATTTCTCCTCCTTCCTCCAACTCAGCAGTTGAGGGTCTTGTTTTGCTGGTGTGTTCCTTAACTGTCTTTAAATGTTACATAAAACTGTGCTATATATTTAGAAAAAGGACCTTCAGTAGCACATACCTTGCACCTCCAGCAGAATGTGAGAAGGTCTGTGGGGGTCCTTATCTCCTGGTGTTGTTCAGTCCATGTGAAACTGGACTCTTACAGAGCAGAGGTTCGTTTCCTTGCAGAAAGCTCCTGGTCCCTGGCACAAAGCTTTAAGCAGTCTTTCTGCTACCTGATGCAAAACGGGGAGCACCCTAGAAAGAGAACAAAAGACCTCAAAACTTATCTGTATTTCCAACAGAAGCCAGTGTAGAAAGACATCGCAAGCTGCCCATGCAGCGGAGGACATGGGCTGCAGCTCTCCCTACTGCTTGGAGCTTCCTTCTCTTGCAGGCTCCCTACACAGGTATATCATTGTTGATGTCAAGCCAAGATGTCAAGACCAAGATGAGAACTCTCCTCAGGAAGATGGGGCTGCACCTCTTAATCAGCCAGAAGTGACAGAAACACCATCAGTGCTAGAGAACAGCTTATCATCAGAAGAAATTCAAGAGTGCTCCTAACCCACCAATTCAACTGACTAGTTGTGGACGTGTATCGTCAGCCAACAGGGCCAGTGTGGCAGTGGCAGACTCTTGAACTCCTTCTTCATATGCCCATCAGCTCTTCTGCACTGCTGGAGCTCAGCTTCAGAGAGCTGTTCCTCACCCATAAGCCAATGGTGTCCAAGAACTCAGCTCCCTGGCACCAGCTTGGAGCAAAAAGATTAAACAGAGCTATAGATCACCTTCATGCTCTGCTCATTTGAGCCTGGGTCGCCTGGCCAGGTCACCTATTGCAAGGCCAGTGTGGGGCTCAAAGCACAGAGACTGGTGGGAAGAGGCAACCTCACGGCTTCTCCTGTGGTATCAGCTACCTCAAAGAGCTTGGACATGACTCCAAGCTCCTTATTCTGGTGGCCTGCCACTGTGGAGGGAAGTCAGGAGCCTCTCTGGGCAGACCTGCTTTGCTGGCCAAGCCTCTAGTGAAACTGCAGCTGCATGAGCTCAGCCAGCCTTAACACTTGCCAACTCCTAATGGGCACCAAAATCCCTTAATATCTTCAAATTAATGTTATAAGCAGTATTTCGTGGGTCTACAGGCTCTGTCATGCCTCAGGGAGGCCTAAAACAAATTTAGCCCAGACTTCCAAGACATTCGTGAGAGCATGGCTCCTAGGATGCCACACACCCGCCTCCTCCCTGATGGCATCTCATACCTTCATGAGCTTTAGCCATCCTTTTGCTGCCACAGTGGAAATGATAGCATTTTTACCTGCTCAGTATCCAGATTTTCTAAGCAAAACAAGATATAGGTGTTTGTCACTAGGAATATCAGCACTCCTGATATTAGAAGAAGGTGGTAAAATGCATTAGCAAGACCAACTGTAAGCTCTGCCAGTCATGGTGGATCAGGACAGATGGCCACAGGTTGTTTGATCCCTCCCATACACTCCTCTCCCATGCCACCTTGCTGTGTTAGCAGCTAATTAAGAGGGATGCTCAGAACTGCAATCTGATTTCCTGTAAGCTGTCTCACAAAATATTCACTAGAAGGTACTGAGAACGTCCTGCAAAACAACATCTTGGCTAAAAGTCTCTCAAGGCGTCAAGATTTATAAGGCAGGCAGGGACACTGGGTACCAAAAGTAGTTTAGAGTCTACACCACCAAGCAATATAATGTTATGCTTTATGCTAATGGCCAACATCTGGAGCTCTGACGAAGCTACTACTACCTGTCTGAAAGACGGTTACCACCTAGTAACCTGTAAATTGTACTCGATGTGCTAGTCTTTAAAACTAAAATTATACAATTATTGTAAACCCCTCTTCCCTTCCCCTTTCCCTCCTGTTCCCCCCCCATATGAAGAATGGCTGCCAACCATGTATGAAGGTGAAAAGCCAGTACTCGCATTTACCTGCCACACTAAGCTAGGAGCTAAGGAAAGTTTTATTTCCAGTCCTTCAGCACTTGCAAGATCCCATATAGCTACTTGGCAATAAGTTTTCAAAAGCCTTTTTCCTGCCCAGTTGTGTTGGTTGTAGCTCCCCTCTCCAAGACGGCAGCCTACGGATGTCACCATTGCCATTTCCAACCATCTCAAGCAGAAGTGCAGGACCTCGCCAGTTTCCGTGAAGCTCTGAGGGTCCAGTTGACGTCAGGGCTCTACTGCCCTACACTATGACCAACTGTACAAAAGGCAGCGTCTGCCCTGGTACGTTCATAGACAAAAGAAAGAGTGGAAGGGCAGGCAAAATAAATGGCTGTCTGAGGGCAAAGCCCCCAGATCCTACCCAGAGTGAAGTACCAGGAACCCCATAATTTAAGCAAGCTACTTGGAACCACCAGGGCTGGAGGATCTTAATACTAAATACCAAGAGAGAAAAACATTTCAAGATGAATTTCTCACTGCTTCAGCTTCTCGGACTGCAAAAAGCAGCATCTTCCTTCCCCTCTGACTCTGCTTAATTGTTTTTATTTGCTAATCTTGTGCATTCATGACAGTTGGGCCTCCTTCCCTCCCCTTCCACAAACAGAGACATGAAGCTCAGCTTTTCACTTTTTCCTTGGTAACCACAGAAACCAAGAAGTGCTGGTGGGAAGAACCCTCTGGGGTCTCCAAGTCCAACCTCCCAGCTCGTAAACAAGGCTGATTATTTCCCTCTGTAACATCAAACAGGCATACTTTTTTGTTAGTATTTTTACATAACCTGGTAGCAGCCTTTTTAACATTTCAGAAAAATACAAAGCTTTGCCCCCCCCACTCTCAAAAACAAACTGAGTAGAACCACAGCCAGATGTTAAATACCTGTAAATCAAATGATCCAACAATTCACACAGCAATTTCCATTGTCTAAACACCAAGCAGCTTCTCAGTTGCCGCAGAACTAAGTTCTTGGCCTTTGCTCCCCCAGTGACCATTTCTGGGAAAGTGCATTTCAGACCTTCCTACTCTTATGAAAGAGGGAAAAAAAAAATAAAGAACCCATAATTATTTAAATAAGTCCAGAAATGTTAGCAAATATTTCCAAAAGGATATATGGTAGCTTTTTTGCTCTGCATGCTAAATTACAGGTCATTGCACTGACAGGTGTGAGTACCTACTTACAGCTGATGCACAAAGGGGTTTGGTATATCACATCTAGGGTCTGATGGAGGAGTGTTCCATAAATATAAACTCTATGTCTGTAACACAGCTAATAATAAAAAGAATAATAATCTCGTTACCAGATTTTAATATTAGCAAAGAGAGACCCATGCTATGCCTTTTTCCATGCAGGGGGGTGTAAAGTGAAGGATTCGAGTACAGCCTGGGCTTTGGCCATTGCTCCACATCCCACAGGCTCAGGCATGAGCCCACAGCTGCCATCTCCACCAGGTGGACCAGCACCCACAACATCAGACGTACATCAGTGATGCACCACCATCGGAGACAGCCATACCTGATGTGACACCAAGCTACAAGGACACAGCACCCGGCTGAAAGCTGGCCTCGAAAAGCCACCTTTCTTAAACCTACAGAAGCAGGAACACTCCAACTTCTTGCACCACTCATTCCTTGCAAAACCTGCAAGCCCCTTCCACTTGGACGTTCCAGACTCACCCCCTACCTGCTCAGGGAGCTGCAAAAGGCAAGGCAATGCAATTTGGCCAGGAGTTTGCTCAGACATCATTTCCAAGAAGAGATAGTTACAATAGAATCAAATCTAGGCCTCAAAATACAAAGTGTCATGTCAATGAGGAGTTTAAGTTGTTGCTTTTCCCCTGCCCCCCCTCAAAAACTCATCTTAAGTTGTTTTTTTTCTTCTCCTTTTTAAGTCACTGGTAATAGCTTCCCAACCCCAGCCGAGACTTACTGAGATTTATACAGGACCTCACACGATGCTGCCCCTGCATCATCAGTGAAAAGAACAAAAGTTTTAGTTCTTCTGACTGAGAGGAAAAAAGCGAGCCAAGCCATCTCTTAAATCCAGCTGTTGGGACTTCAGGAAAGGCACAAAACGTCCTGAGACCAAAGGCCAGCAGTACATACTCTGGCAGCAGTGGGGTTGGCCCCTACCTGCTTCTGGATGACTTTGAACCTGTAGGGTCCCCAAACCCATGGAATGTATCTGCACTTCAAACACGCTCGCCAGAAGAAATCCATCCAACCAAGCATGGGTAAGTGGGGACAGAGGCACTGACACTAAGCACAAAATGCTGAACAGAGGCTTTTCCAGCCCACCACCACTTGGATCCCCGCTGGAGCCAAGGAAATGACCTAGGACATAAAGACATGTCCATTTCTTCTGCTCAGACTGTGGTCTCCTCCACACTACATCCCTGCCAGCCCAAACACAGTGGTCCTGCTACTTGCAAAAATCCCCTGAAAGAGCTTGTAGCACTACTAACACGATGGCTTCCACCAGTGCAAGGAATTGGGATGCTGCATCCACACCAAAGGCATCACCGGCGTGATATATCCCTTAACCAGCTCAACTCCACCGATGAAGCTGAAGGGCAGACCAGGCATCCAACCAGCAGTTATCCACAGAAGGTGGGGAGCACAGAAAGGGTGTTCAGAGGAAGCCAAGGACAAGCGTGGATCATGACAGCTGGATGGAGGGAAGACGATGGTGGGTGGTTAGGATGACTGGACCAGAGTTTTTCTTCTTAAAATCCCTGCAATGGCCTGCTTCAGAGCCTGGGAGTTCCCAGCACATCCCACGCTGTGCTGAGGGCCTCCACAAGCTGTTTCACAGACTACGCAATGGGATGTGGTCTTGCCTCTCCCACCCACCTCTTCTTTCCACTTGGCACTGCTGTTGTGGTATAGACCTCATCTTCCTAAACCAGGGGAGAGCCTTTTAGGACTTCCTTTAGGTTCCTCCACCCTTCACTCCTACCTTGAGGACTGAGTCTGTGACCCACGCCTGGGGAAGCCCCCAGCTTGTCAATGAGGACCATGGTGATGCCATCCTCTTCCCCGGGGAACTTCTCGATGTCCTGCAGTTCTTGACCATGCACAGGTTTTGGCACTGGCTACTCCTCATCGAAGCATGGAAAGAGGTGACTCTCAAACATAACATGCTGTCTTCCAAAACATCTCATGGCAATGACCCTCTCCCATGCAAACGCACAGTCCTTCCAGGGCTTTGGGCTGCTATTTCTCACCAGGGTGCTCTGCACAACCCATCTCAGCTCAGCCACTCTCCAGCATCACAGGTCAGCCCCCGATGCCCCCACAACCCAACCTCATACTGGGGGAAAATGGTCAAACCTCCCCTCTGCCTCCCCACCTCCCTAACGAGCTGATGTGCAGGAACCTACCCAATAACTTTTATACAGAACTTTTTCTAATGCTTTTTCCAGCTCAGGTTTTAAAGCAGAAATGACCAAGAGAATCTGCCCCTTCTTTTGGCAATTTGTTCCAGTGGTTAATCACCCTTGCCATGAAAGACCTGTGCCACATGAAATTGTCTGCCAGGCACTGGTTCTAGCTCTGCCTGTCACCGCTGCATCTGGGAGCCCTTTGCTGCCTGATGTCCTACACCAGCAGCAATCCACACAGGGAGCACTTTTCCTTTGAGGTGACGGGGGCTGGAACTGCAGCATCTGCTGACAAATATAAGATATCACTGAAGATGTGGCAGCACAGGCATCAGAGTGGGTGGGACAAACCCTGCCTGGAAACCCTGGGTGAGACTCCACCAGCCTCTGACTTGCAGGCTCCATCTCTGCAATGATATTAATGTCTGTACTTTGAATTCGTGTAAAGAATGATACCATCCAGGGATGCATTAAAAGGCATTTCGAGACCATACAGATCTGGATGCCTGCAAACCATCCAGCCTGCTCCATACATCTGGCCTGTCCCTGTGTCCATGTCACCCTGCAGACTGCTGAGCAGAGCTGATGCACCAGGTAACCATCTCATTGCTTCTCATCCGTCACCCTGGAGCGACAGGGAAAAAAGCACGACCAGCCAGCCCCATCCTAAACAACCTCTGGCCCTTGCCAGAGAGAGAACTGGGGAAAGACTCAGGAACGCTGATTTATCTCAGCACTGATTACTCCAGAAAACGCTGTCCTCCCCTGAACTGTACCAACGAGGCAACAAGACGGCGGGTGCTGCATCTCCAGGAATAAATAACCCATGTGCAGCCGTACAGCCCTATGGCTTGCCAGGGCACTAAGCACTTTCCCACACCAGACAGACCACCTGAGGAAGAGCTGAGGCTGCGACAAAGGAAAACGCGCCCCATACGCAGTGCTAAAGGGCTCCGAGAGGTGGATTACTTCTTTATTCCCCTCCTCAGCTTTTCATAAATCTCGCCAGGAACTGTGCAGGTGTGCGGTACGAAAGCCACCAGCCAGCAAGGAGGCAGAAAATAACACACCGCGCTGCAAAATAAGATCTGTATCACCTTGCTGCAAACAGGCAGAAGCTTCCTGAGCAGGTACGTGTTTCCCTCTCGGCTGGTTCCCTCTGCAGCTCTGCACCCCTCCTGGCTCCCAGAGCAGGACCTCAGACCCTCTGGAATTGCTTCACTGATGGACATTCAGCCTGCACCAGGGGTACCTGACACTGAATTCATGTATTGGGAGCCAAAGAGGACCCCTCAGCATCCCTGTGAGCAGCAGAAACACCTCCCAGGTCACAGAAGGCAGCATTTCCCCTTCCCACAGCCTGCCAGTGCTATTGTCTGCACACACCACTGGGGATAAAACATAAATACATATTTTTTTATTAAGATGTCATACTTGGGAGCCCTACCTTGCAACTCCCTAGTAGAGCTGCACCAGCATAATTACAGAAAAAACCTGAAGAAAGAGGCCTGGAGAAAAACAGTGATGCTGTAATAACCCACTGAACACCTTCAGCTGCAAGGTGACAAATGAACAACACAAGATCCATCGGCATCTCAAACATGCAAATACAATGTATTTTTTTTCCCTAGCCTTGCTCTACAACATCAACACTCTGGGTAGCTTCTCATGCCAGTAATTCCCGCATAAAAGTTACATATACAGCCAGGAACCATAAGCCCTCCTTGTAAAGCATTCTGATTAAAAACAGGAAGATGCGGTTCGAACCTTGCAAAGAATTATGCACAAGCTTCAATTTTAGCAGACGAAGTCCTGAATTAACCCAAAAGGCAGGCTTTGGTTGGGCAGGGAGAGAGGAGCAGGGTGCCTGCAGAGCTGCGGAACGGCTCTGCGCCGGCGGGAGACACAACTCCCCATCCTCGGGAAAGCTGCCAGCTCCCACCAACCTTAATATTCCGGGCAGGAATGCTCACCCAGGGAGCCCGATATTGCGTTTTACAAACTAATTACAAACACACAACTCGTTTCTGCAACAGGCCTAAGCTCTTCCTTATTTTCACTCTCGTGGAATGGCTCCGGCACGGCATGGACACCAGCCCATGGATGCCAAGGATGAAAAATCCTTCAGGCCTCCCCGGAACCAGCACATCTCCCCTCCCAGGGATGCCAGACGTACAGACACACAGTATATTTTACTCCTAACAGGTAGAGAGGGCATTCCCCACAGGCTGACAAACTGCACCTGCACGACTAATTACCGTCATATAACTTAAAATACACAAAGGCAGGGTCAGATCAATCAGAGCTGTGACAACCCTAAGCTAGCTGTAAGCCACGCTCACAACTTCGTGTTGGGTGAAAAAGGAGAGAGAGGGGGGAAAAAAGCAAAACAAAGTTAGAGGTGCATTTCTAAAACGATGCAAAGTATGTATAAGATCCCTTGAAACTGCCTGGGGTGTGAGCTGACATTTACCAGAGATATGCAGCACAAAAGACCGGTCCACGTGCTTGGAAAACATACATATTTATTAAATAATCTTGAAAATTACAATAGAAAGGAAACTGGATGTTTACAAGCCACAGCTGGGTATCAGACTGTATCCTTATTTCTTACAGTGATGTCAACACTTCAGAGCTCCATTTTTTTTCATATCCTCATATTTTACAATAACATATCTAAGTGCTCTTACGATAATCCAAACCAGTTGGCACAAACTGACGTTATTAAGATTATATTTCTGCTCGATGAAGAAATAAATACTCTCATTTCATACAGCCATAACGTGCACAATATATTGTGCTCTTTGCATTTAGCAACAGCTACTAATATTCTGATACACCCCCAAGAAAAGCTCTTTTGTTCCAAATCGATGACTTAAATAATGCCTATTTTTTGCACATATTAGGAAAAAGGAACTAGTGTGGGGTTCACGACTCACAGTGTCTGACCAGAGAGGTGGACAGGCAAACATGTCTAAACTTGTCAACACGGATGGGATTAAAAAAGATCTCACTGAAGGCCTCCAGCATCCTTCAGATACAATTATCGGTTCTGCTGGGATTTCTCCGCACGGCATTTTAAGCTGCAGCAACCCACAGTTTAATACAGCCAGACCCAAGTCCTAAAGCACCCTGTCAATGAAAACATTATATATATATATATTTTTAATATTATTTATATGTAAAGATAAAATGCGGCCTATTAAATTGTACTTGAAAAATCCCCAGCTCGTTCAGGAAAAGGAGGCCGAAA
>NW_015094509.1:21433259-21448447 GCF_001431845.1 Calidris pugnax | reverse complement strand
TTCCCCGGGGGGGCTGGGGCACGGGGGGGCTGCGGGGCACCGGCCCCCGGGGCGGAGGGGGGGGGGGGGGTGGTCCACAGCCCGCGGGAGATGGGGATGAGCGTGATGCAGGAGGGTGTGCGGGTCCTCTGCTGCTGCTCCCCGCATCACAGGATGCTCCGGGTGCAGGAAAAGAGGGAATTCTGCTCAAAATACGGGGAAAAACTTCTTTAGGGTGAGGGTGGCAGAGCCCTGGAACAGGCTGTCCGGGGGGGTCGTGGAGCCCCCTTCTCTGGAGATCTTCCAGACCCGCCTGGATGCCGTCCTCCGGAGTTGGGCTGGATGGTCTCTAGAGGTCCCTTCCAACAGTGACAATTCCGTGGTTCTCCCAAACTCCCTGAGTTTGCTTGCGAATAGAAAGCATAGATTTAAAAAAAAAAAAAATACCCCATTCTCCCGGAGTTCGAGTGCTGCAATGTCACGGATGTCTCCAAATAATCACAGGAGAGGAGGGCTACAGGCGTCCCATGTATGAAAGCAGCTTCACCATCCTCGAAGTGCTGGAATAAACACCGAAAATGCAGACCAGGCTGGAGCCTGGTGAAATAGTAAAACAAAAGCAAATCTCCAGAGTATGGGCAAAACAAATTTTATTTTCACTTTTTTAGTTTTTTGTTGGTTTTTTGTTTTTTTTGTTTAACAGACTAAGTAAAAATGAAATGTCTCCTCCTCGATTCCAGGCTGGAACTGAAACCAAGCAGAAGCTTCAACACCGCATGATATTTCCCCCTCCCCCTGCACTATTTTTTTGCACTGTCCAGGAGGGAACCTTCAAGTCCCACTGGACCCACACCTTTGTGAGGACGCAGGAGCTGCGGCGCATCCCTCCTGCCCCGTGCACAGCCTGTTGGCACCAGCGTGGGTTGTGGTGCCCGGTCTGGGAGCTGCCGTGACCACCTCAGGCTCTGCGAAGACATTTGCAAAGCGATGCCGAAACGGTGGGTAGCACGTGCTGTTCCATTTAATGAGGAAAATATGATCCTGACTCGCCTACAGTGCTTTGAATATTGCAATAAAAAGCACTATTCAAAACCCAGCCACCACAGGAGAAGCAACTGCTGGTGCGAAAGGTACAAAATGATGGTAGAAAATGGGGCTTTATCCAAACTACAGTTCTGTGGTGCCGCAGTTGATGTAGGAGAGACCAAAGCCCTCCTTGACCAGGCAGCTGGAAGGTCTTTGTGCCATCCCCCTGCTGCAGCAGGAGAGGGGTGGAGGAGATCGCTTTGGGCCATGCTCTCTACAGCTGGCTGGAGACCAAGTCCCTGCCCAAATGACCTCCTGAGGTCAGTGAATTTGGGAGGAAGACCAAAATCTACAGTTTCTCGTGAGACCGAAGGATCATTTTGTCAGCTGAAAAGAGCCCGAGCGCCAGAGCAGCTTGACACGCTTTTTTTCGCCAAGCCCTGTTCCTGCTCCAGGGTTGGGGATGGTGGCATAGAGCTATTGCTCTGGCATCACACCACTATTGCCCTTAAATGGGGCCCTGATGGCTCCTTCACAGCTCCCGGCTGCCAGAGCAGGAGAAAAATATGCATCAAATAGCCCTGAAAATTGAGTTTTCATTCCTTTCTCCCTAGGACTCCCTTCCTCGGCAAAGCACACACAGAATCTGCTGTTAAACATCAGCCCAAATTAATACTGTTTTTAACAAATGCCACGGACAGCACCAGCAGCATGGCCCTAAATACAGCTCTGTGCCCCATGATGGGAGATGGGTATCTCCATGCACAGCTCCCGGCACAACAAAACCAGGAAAACATCATGAAAAAGGGAGTGAAAGCCTTTGCCTGCCTGTTTATACACAGACCACGATCACAGGAGCTTATCCAGATGCAGCTCCAAGGAGGGACCTCTACAGCCGGTGGCAGGAGGTCGTGCTGCTCCCACCCACCACGAGACAGCCCCAGGGTTTGGAAGTCAGGCTCCAGACCCCATAAAAACACCCAGACCATCCTTTATACCGTACCCTTTACTGAGTGGGGTGGCAGGTGACCACCAAGCGACAGCAGGGCTGGAGTCTCAGCAGTCATGGCAGGGGACCCGCTGTTTCCATCACACCCAGTGTCCCTCATTACAGGAGGGGAACACAGAGACCCTCTTTCCACAGGCGTGTAAAATATGTCTAGTGTTCATATCACTCAGCCCTGCAGCCTTTCTAGTTGTATTTTAAAAATCACCTGGTATTATGACCTGGACATACTCAATCTGTGTCATTACAGCACTTGAGCATAATTGCCCTCACTGCAGCTCAGCGCACGTACACGGGGCAGGTGCCTTGCTCTAAGTTCAACCCTGCAAGTTACACATGGCAAAGTCAAGGCCAAATGAGGCAGCGTGCTCAGTCAAGGCCAGGAGGAGGTCTGAGGCCAAGATGAGGGGACAGGCTGCCACGAGGCTGTGCCAGCTGAAGGCTCCTGCCCTCCAGTGCTCTGCTACTGCTTCTCCTCCTATGGCCCCACCAGCTCTGCCGGCTGCAGGGATCACATGAGAGCTCCTTAATCCCCACCAGGCAAAGCTGGCCAAGCTGGGTGAAGCGCCGGTGGAGCCAACAAAAGCTGTGACGAGCTCCTTGTGGTTAGCACAGCGCAGAGGTGACAGCCTCCAGCTGGTGACCACAGGCAGCTGGAGAGCAAAGTGTCCTCCGCCTGGGCAGGTGGATGCAGCAAGGCTGGGGCAAACCACCACACACCCCCCCCCACAAAACATGGGTCATGGAGAAGCACAGCAGAAACAGCTAAGAATGTGTAATTATAGCAGTAATTACACCTTCCCTCATCCAGGGATTAATCTTGCTTCAGGTTAATTCTGGAACTGCCCAAAACCCTAAGTCTTCTCAGATGCTCAGAAGAAAGGGCTGGGTCGTTGTATCTGCTCCTCTCCTGCTAGAAGCCATCATTTCACATCAGCCTGCCCATAAAGGCATCAAGTTGAGCATCGGTGTCTTGTCCTCACTTCACCTTCTTGGATATTATCTTGGAACTTTTCTCCTCTGAAGGTTAGAAACCACCTAATTTCCATCCTGAATGTATTTGAAGCCTGTGTACACCCATTTGCTCTGCAGCAGGTGTTAGGATTTGACACAGCTGTCTCTTCTCACCCTTACACGTACCTCCCTGCTGTATTTACCAATATCTAATTCATTCCGTGATAAAATAATAAAGGTCCAAGGCAATAGTGCTTATCATAATTTATTTCTACTCCCCACTCTTTTAATTTTACTACTTGTATTAATCTAAAGAAAATGCATTCCTGTCCCCAGACAGGGATCCATCTCCAGGCACTGGTGATTCACCTGTGATTTTGATGGGGACGAAACTCTAAAAGTCAGGAGCAGGTGACAATAATAGAGCAGAAGCAAAGACTGGAAACTTTCTGAAGCTACTGGAAAGAATTCCACCGCCTTCCATGTGCTCTCAGTGGTGAATATAGGACAAAAAGTAGGGAAAGGAAAGGTTTTAGTGTGGTGGCTACTCAGGTGTATGAGAAATATCCCCATCCAGAGTTATGGGAGCAGATTACGTCATCATCATTGCCAGTTCCACTCTCCAGAATTTACGTAATTTCTTTTTTTCCAATAGAATTATGTAATTAGATTTCTGCCTGTCCATTTCTTCACACGAATTATCCATAAACGTAGGCTGGTGCCTCCCTGGGTGACTATTTTGAGTGTAAAGAAAGGTAACGGGTAAAGGAAACAAAGATGATCTGTTCTGTAACACAGCTGTGTTAATGAAGCTGGGCTCAGTTTCGCTAGGGCCCCAAAACTGCATGATGCATCCTTCTCTCAAGCCTGTAGGGAAGATGTTTGGCAAATAATTGGGAGCACGTTCCAGGGAGCAGGAGATTTCTTAAGGCTCTGTTTTAGGGTAGTTTAGTGGTGACTCCAGAGCAGAGGAAGAGGAAGCACAGAAAGAACATTTGTCCCTGATGGCCCAACTAAGGGAGCGTGTAACTCAGATGCTCCATATACTTCCCAAGTTTGTGGAGTTTAAAAAAAAAAAAAAAAAAAAAAGTGACATTTTAAAGTGATGCCTTTTGGAGTCTGCAGCAAGACTGAACTAGTAGGGCAGAGAGGTGCAAAAACTCCATTTGAGATTATGTAGAGCATTTAAGATGACTAGCTTGAACGTGATTTAGGAAACAAGAAAGCAGTGGAATAAAGTGAAACCAAATGTCTGCATTACTGCATTTGTGTTGGACTGATGGGATGGCAAGTAGATCCGGAGATGAGCATGCTTGAGTTTGGGGGAGAGTGAGCAAAACTGTGAGCTCGAGGTTTAGCATTGGTAGCAAAGAAACAAATGTTTTGAGAGAAAGAAGAGAGAACTCAAGAGAGAAGGAGGCAGCACCATTCAGGACCCAGCCAGATTTCCCAGGGAGGTGCCTGAGAAAGGGACTGACCGAGTCCTTGGGGAAAAGGAGTCAAGTTTGTTTGTTTTGTGTGAAGGGTGAAAGATCAGGACAGAAGTCACAAGCCTGGGAGAGGAAGCGGAAAGTGGTGCTGTCAGCAGGGATGGAAAACCCAGGACGTGAAGACATCATCAGATGAGAGGTAGAAGTCATAGGTCTGGTCACAGGAGACAGTGCAAGTCTGCTGAAGCTAGTGCTGCAGCATTAAGGAGATGTCCCACACCTAGCGTGGTGCACCAAGGGGATGTCCACCAGGAGATGTTTGGCTTGAAAAGTGGCTGAAGACACCCAGCTATGGGGATGCGGAGGTAGAAGGTTCATTGATTTGGGTTTCTTGGGCTCTGTGAAGAGAGGAGGAGACCAGGAGAGCCCTGTGCATCCGGCAGTGCCCACATGAGGACTGTATGTCTCAACAGCAGCAGAAGACACGCAAAGCAGGTAAAATGCCACCAGCCTCCAGAGAAGAGCCTCGTGTCTGCTTCCCCCTTTCTGAGGCATTTGACTCCTGGGAAAACCCTGCCCTTCTCACACAAGGATCCTGTTACTAAATGGCAAAGAGGAAACTGTTTAACTTGTCGGTTATTCCTTGGCACCTGTGATTGTGTTAGACATTATGAACAGGTCGGACCAGCCAAGCTGCATAAACCACTGCAGTATCCCCAGGGTCCTTCCCTTTCTGTTTACAATCTTCTTTAGCCTTTACGCTAATCTCTTCATCTGTAACAAATATACAACATCCATGTGAGCCATTTTCAAGGGAGAGTGATACTGGCAGCCCCTGAAGTGTCACGACGGGTGTGTGGACACAGCCAAGACACGACTTGTGCTCAGGGGCGACGCACGAGGCTCCTTCAGCAGCAGGATGGGAGCAGGGGACAGCGTGTGAAACCTCCCCTGGGGCTGGTGTCCCTCTCCTCTCAAGCCCAGTTGCTGTCTATGCAGTCTAACAGCCACTAAACAAGAGTTCCACCTTCCCAAAGTGCTTTTTTGATGGTGCTCTGTGGGCCCAGCCGTGGGGCAGGCTGGGTCCTCTGGGGCAGCTCAGGTGGGCTGGTTTGTGGCTGCGAGGCTGGCATCTTCCTCAAGGGCAGCTGGGAGACTCGTGCTCTTTTCTTAGCACAGCTGGTGACGGTGGCACCACTGCCCATGTTTCACACAACGACCCAGCACCTCCCGAAGGAGTGGGAGACCTGGTCCAACACCCTCCTTTGCATCTCTTTGCTGCCCGGAGAGTGGCTGCACCTTGGGTGTCATGAGCCACCTCAGCCTTCGTCCTGTGACATCCCCTTTCTTCCCACCTCCCGTGTCAGAGGTAAAGGTGTCCACTGGAGCAGGATGCTGTCCTGGGATTTGGAAGCCCATTTTCATAGCCACGATGATGCTACTCCTACATTACGAAGCACAGGATTCCCCCTGGGATGTGAATGTGAATATAGCTAAAGTGGTTAACAGCCACCAAACAAACTCCACAGGCACTGGAGAAAAGACCTAAGGAGGGGACCTAAGGAGGGGACCTAAGGAGGGAGGGAGACGTATCTGGTGTGGACATCTGTCATAAGCTGCTCACCAGCTCACCAGTTTTGTCCCAGAGAGTGTTCCATTTAAGCCCTTGCTTCATGATGGACACCCGTGTAGCTGGTATCCCCACTGTACCCAGAAGAGATTCAAGCAATTGCATATTCCAGGCAAAAATTGAAATCAGAGCAGCCACAGTACTCACAAAGGCAGATAAGCACCAGACTGTGCCCCTTCCACATCAGAAACGATGATAATTAATTTTGTGTTGTGCCATGGAAGCAGAAGAAATGGAAACAGTTCACAAGCAGTAGTGATCAATGAAGTCTTATAATGCCCCTAAGATGCATATATATGCTATATCCGAGTTCACAGATATGTAAACTGAGGTGCAGATATGTAAAATACCTTGCCTGTGGCCATACAGGGATAGTGCATTGAGTTCTGGCTGGTGTAACTGGGAGGCACTGGAGTCCTGACTCCCAGTCTCCCATTCTCAGCATTGGGTGAGGGACGGGGCTGGCTGAGTGAGTGGGACAACCAAGGCTGACATCTCCGCAGTATCATGATTCACATCCCTTAATCGCTGTTAAACAAATCAAAAATGAAATTACACGTAAAGAGATGGGAACTACAGAGCCTAAAAAATGCAAACATGTTCTTCCCCATCAAATCTAATTAGATTTGCCAAAATCAGTGTGCATTGATCTGTGATTCAAACAGTATGCTGATAGCAAATTTTCATGATAGACATGGTTATGAAGCTACTTGCCTAGACTATGAATTAGCCCCTTCAGCAGAAGCTCTCAGCACATTTTCTCAGAGCACCCTTCCACAGATGGCTTTTAATCCCCAAACCAAGAGGCAATCCCATCGTTTAAGGTTTGCCAGGCTCTCTGCTGAGCATCCAGCAGGGAAGTGAGGCGGGCGGCATGTTCGTGTTGACTATCAATCTTCGTGAAAATCAACACACCATTTTTAGCCACCCATCTAAGCAAAGCATAGTACATGCTGGGAAAAGACCTTTCCACTACCAGGCAGAGCAGCTTATTTTGATATCAGGCTGCACAGCTTCACCTCGGCCATGATGGGCAGAGAAAGCTTGAATTAGATGAAAAGCATCACATACATAGACTTGCTGCAGAAAACCAGCACCACACAGGTCGTGTGTGCTGTTATTTGCCTTTCTGCCAGCGTCCACTCTCTGCTCGCGGGATTTCAGGCTGTTAATTTTTTCCTCAGCTCATGACTGTGAAGCCGCAGTGATCTGTTTGACTGGTTTGTCTCAGAGCCAAATGGTGCCGATAGCTACAAGTGAACAGAAGTGAGAAAACGAGGGCAGAGCTGGTAAGTTTTAAAGAGGTCGAAGCAAGTCCTTGAAGTGCCAGGAGAGACTGAAGGACAGGATTTTCCATTTGTGCTGTTTCAGCTGAGCGTTGCATCCACTGACATCTGAGAGCTCCTGAAAATGTGCCTCCCCTGAGAGCCAGAGTGCATCAGAGTTTAAAGTTACCCAGAAAAAAATGGCAGAGGGCAGGCAGTGCACTTGGATCTGTCTGTACCCCAGATTTATCCTTCCTCTGCTATCTTTTCATCCAGAAATCGTTACTGCTTCAGGAGAGGAAAACTGCAGTGGGTTTTTTGCCTGACCTTTAAGACCAATGAGCATCCCCAGCCACGTTTGGAGGCAACGGGACCTACAAATGCTCAGCACCTCTGAAAAAATGACATACGCTGTGTTAAATCATGTGTAAGAAGACCCACCCTACAAAGCAGTCACAGCCAGGATGTTGACCACTGAGCATGGGTTGATCAGGGAGGTTGTGGAGTCTCCGTCCTTGAAGATGTTCAGAAACCATGATCATGGTCAAAAGGTCATGGCCCTGGGCAGGCTGCTCAAGGTGGCCCTGCTTGAGCTAGGAGGGTTGGACTAGATGACCTCCAGAGGTGCCTTCTAACCTCAACCCATTTGTGATTCTGTGAGGGAGAGGGAATGGTGTGAGGATATCCAGCACACCAGCTATTTCACCGTGGCCCACTGTCAGCAGGAGGTAGCTCAATATGGAGATAAATCACCAAGCGTTTGTTGCGGGGACCAAAGGGCTGGATCACACACAGCACAGTGGAAATCACCGTGCACCTCCACAGTCTAGCTTGCCTTCAGCATTTTCACAAGCTCCTTATCCCAAGAGTTACACTTTTTAAAAATTTGATGAGTTACAGCAATGCAGTATGGGCATAATTGTGCTAATATAATTTTTTTCCACCTAGGAAGAAATTATACCAGAATAAGCATTTTTATCCCAGTGATATGGGATGGATTAGGGGTTAGTGGAGGGTCCTGGTGCAAAGTCCCACCACTCTGCACCCTGGCACCCGGGCTCCTCTTGCCCTGACCCAGCTGCACTGCCTGTCCACTTTGCTGGGTCCCTGCTTCCCACCAGCTGAGCCACAAATGCTGGGGCCAAGGAGAAGAGAGAACATCTTGCCTGTGCTTAGGTGGTACCATTAAGATTAAGGAAGGCAACAGCACGGTATTTTTGTGTGGCTAGGCAAAAAAAAAAAAAAAGAAAGAAAAAAATAGGCATCAGCTGAGCTAATTTTGTAAACCAATGTAAATGGAACATCACAGTATAGATTATATACTTTTAACCTAAACTGCCCACTGCAAGCTGTGGGTTACTGCATTTCCCCACCCACACCAGAATTGTCCACCCGAGGCAGCTACCAGAAGAAACGCCCCCCCCAGCAGAGACAATGCTGGTCCTGCAGTTAGTTAAAACTGGAATGGGCTGTAAAACTTCCTGAAATCCTGTCTGCCCTTCAGTTTTAAGTTGGGTTTGGCTGAACCGGTTTTCAAACTGGCTGGAGAGCCAGGACGGGCCAGCAGGATCACCTGGAGAGGCAGGTGGTGGAACTTGGGCTCCTCATGCCTAGGCTGATGAGAGCAGTTGTCCCCTCTACCAGGGAGGGGTGGAGTGCCTGCCCTGATAAAAGGCTGAGCTCAGCAGACATTAAAGGCAGGCTATTAGTAAAGATCAAAAGGCAGGAATGGGAGATAGAGCTGCAACATTTGCAAAGTTACCAAAGCCTTCCAGTGAGAATGAAGAGATAGATGCTGTGATGCTAAATGAATGGGGCAATCCAGATAATGATATCAGAATTAAATTAATTAAGAGAAGATTAAAGAAAGATTGCAAAATTAAGGTTGTAATCCTGGCCCTGCTGGAGTCAATAAGTGCTTTGTGGTTTGTGTGGTGCTTCGTGAAGAGGCCGAGATTTTGCTCCCAATGCATACCAAGACAAAGGAAGGTATGAACTGAAAGCTAATTTACACAGAGCCAATTAAATTAGGGAATAAGTAAGCTGTGGTGGCCTCATAGTAAGAAAATCGAAACCATGCATGGCTGGAGCATCCAGCAGGATAAATATGACTCGTATCAACACCATCACTGATCTGCACCCTGTGGGGTGCTCACGACGGCTTCAGATGGGCTGCGGTAGGATGGACTATCCCAGATTTGCTGTAATGCCTGGCAGCACCAAGCTTTCTATTCAAAGCCTTTAAAAACAGATTTGAACCTCACACCGGATCGGCCCTTTGTGTCGTGTGGACACGGTGTGTCTGCTCCAGTAGCTGGTACTCTTGGGAGGGATGTACTGTTCCTCTGGTGGGATTTACTGTTCCTCCAAGCAAGCTCCCCGAAGGGCAGCACCAGGCACATTTACAGAGGGACCTCATGGAGACATCAACTGAGCTTAAAATCTTCTGGCACACAGCGTTCCCGCATGGCAGTGCATGACATTAATGGGAACTTGGCCACCGATTTCAAGAAAAAAGGAGTTTGAAAATGAATTAGAGGGATGGGGGAACCCCTACAACCAGGCAACACGGTGCAGCTGCACAGACCTCCGTGTCAGTCACCTCGCTGCTCCAGCTGCTAAGCAGGTCATAAATGTCTGGTGATTATTTTGGCCCTTGGAGCCCCGTTAATGCTTTCGCAGTTTGTGTTCACCGTTTTGGGTGTCACGCTCCGGTCTCAGGCTGGCATCAATGGGGAAGGGGTGAATTCATTTTAATCAGGCACCAAAAATCAAATTCCGAATGAAAATACAGATACTGATGAATACTTTTGCCCTTGTAAAACACGGGAAAATACTGTATTGTTCCATAAAGGAAGGAGACTCTGTTGTTTTTTTTCTCTCTTTCCCAAATGCAAAAGCAGCAAAGCATTTTTCAGTAAGAATCCAATTTTACAGGGAGCGAATAATATGTTACATAGTTGAATCACTTTGATGTCAGTTTTATTTTGCAATCACTTCATAAGATATTCATATAGCCTTTTACATTCCCTCAAAGTGTAGAAGTCTAGGCACAATACAATATTATCTTGCTCTTTACCATAATGATGAATGATAATGAGAACACATAATAAGATTTTACTTGTGCCCAAAGAAAAAATCTGAGAGGAATTTTGCAGATCAAATTAATATTATAAACCAGTACAATTTATCAAAATAATGCGGCTTTTCTTCTCTGAATCCATTGCAAATCACAATGTCTGCAGCCGATACATGGTGAATTAATAGAGTTTGATGGACTTTTTTTGTAAAATCTATGTCTATGAAAAACACTTGGTTGATAAAAGTAAAAAAGAAATAATACACTCTCCCTTTTCTACTCCTGTCCATCACATTTATACAACATAGAAAGTCTGTTATTTGAAAGCTAGATTGTGGCTGTCATACAGTGATGCTGTTTACTGTTGGAAACCCAGCCTCATCCAAGGCTGAAGCATCTTTGTTCAGGTTCCTCAGAAACTAACTTGATTTATTTCTTAAATTTGTATGCACGTGGAACATGGATTATAGCATAATGCTCGCGATATACCTTGTTACATCCCTTTAATTTAAATTCCGGTTACTGCTCTATTCCTGCATTTAACATGTAGCCTAAAAGTAAATCCATAAAGTTTGGAATAGTGAAAAAAGCCTGTTAGAAACTGGGGGTGGAAAGGTCATATTTGGTGTCTGATCCAGCATCTTCACTGCATTTTTATTTGGTTTTAGATAGGTCAAGACGGGTCTTCCTAAAGCATTTTTGTTGGGACGCTGTTTCTGGCAGCAGTTAGTCCTGGGCAGGTTTTCTTTCTTGGGACACGTATGACAGGAATGAAACCAAATTATTTAAGCATATAAACAGCATTGCCCGTATCAGACTGAATAAACCTTAATAAATGATGTAAATCAGACTGAATAGATCTAGAAGCTGAGCCATGTGGGGGCTGTCCCGTGCAGACCCCACGTTTCTGCAGGGCAGGGAGGGAGAGCAGGGCTATTTTGGTACCACGGGGGAACGTGCAAACCTTTTGTTTGCATGGGCTGCATCCACAGAGTTACAGAGATGATCCCTCTTCCCCTAATTCATCCGTAACGCAGCACGGCCTTGGGCACCAGCCAAGAGAAGGGCTTTGCCAGAGGCTCAGCCAGGCAGTAGATCACAGGAACTACCTGCACCGGGGGGCTTTGTTTGGTCCCGCTGTCGTCACGGAGAGGATTAATGGGAGGAAAAAGGAGTGGAAAGAAGCTCTCACCCCGGCAGCTGCGACCCCCAGGAGCAGCCCCTGGCACACGCGTGGCGCCTGGAAAGGGGAGCGGGGTGGTGGGATCAGGACCCACAGCCATGCAGGGGGTGGCCACGGGGAGATGGCTGCAGGAGTGGGGCTTGGCATCTCACCACCCACTGCAGCCTGCAGGGTTTATTGGGGTTTGCCTACTCTGAGTAGTTGTACGTAAAGCACAATTCCTGTAATTTTTAATATATATATAATTTTTTTTTCCTCCTGCTATTTCTGTCCTCTTTCATCACGGATAAATTAGCATGAAGGAAGCTGATGGGGCTAATTAGTTCCAAGCAGTGTTAATTTCTTTGCTTGGAACTATTTGTTACCCAGTCAGATTGCTCCATTTTTGCAGCTTATATTTTAAAACCTCTTCATTAATAGCACCTAATCCTTTATTTCTTCTTTTCTTTTTTTTTTTTTTTCTTTCTTTTTGATCCTATAGGGAAAACATAATTCCACATAATTGGGACATAGAAGCTTGCAATGGAAATTACATGTGGTTACAAGAAAGGCTTTGCCTTGAATGGAGATGTATTTGACAAAACAGTAGCCATAGCAAGACCCATAGAGAGACGTATATGAAGGGTGAGTTTAGCACCAAAATGCAATCACCATAGGACATGTCAGGAACTAACCCACTTAGCTGCTTTCTCCCGGACTTGTGCAGACCAAGGAATACTGCCACAGTTCATACGTTGACTGGAAACTGCAGTGCTTGTGAGAGTAAGATATTTTGCCATCAAAGTCAGCTGAAGTCCTGCAGTTCCCCTCTCAGGCAATGACTTCTCCCTTGGATCTCGTGGCTTCAAGCATGACCATGCAGTTGTCCCACGTAGCTCGGGCTCCCATGCATTGGTGGCGAATTCAAGCAAGGTTTGCTCAGTAACCACAGACATTAAATAGTTTTGGCAAGTGGTGGATGAAACCTTTTCATATGCCTTAATATTCAGCACCAGAGATCATACTCTTTATTATCACAAAACCTAACCTATTTCCTAGGAAGATGGAGTCTGGACAGACTAGAAACAAGGTGCTTGGCCGCCGTAGAGATGCGAAAAAATACCGTCATAGAGTCAAGAATGGATTAAGAGGTGGTACTGTCACTGCTTGGGCAGCATCTCACCCAACCCTGTTCCCTCTGGATGCGTGGGATCAGCAGCTCTTCCATGATGTGCGTTGCTCACATCGCTGAGTCCACTGCCAGCAGCAAGGTGCTCCAAAGGCTTGCACCCTCCCTTCGCCCAAGATCTCTGTAGAAGGTGAATGGCAGAACTAGAAAAAAAAAACAACAACAAAAAACCCCCTCTGACTTCCTAGCTGTTACTCTGAATCTTGGATAATGTTCTCGCAGTTGCCTGTCCCCGCTGACTCCACAGCTAACGTCTGAGATGAGTAGATGGCACGAAGGTAGGTGAAACCTGATGAACGTCAAACGTTTTGTACTGGAAATGAAATCCGGCTTCTGCGGCTTATCTATCTCATTTCTTGATTTTTTTTTTTTTTTCTAGGCAGATTTAGGCCTCATCTGAGTGGAAACCTCAAGGGGAAACCAGGGGTTAGTTTTCAGTCAGCAGAGCCTTTTTTTCAGAAGCTCCCATAGATGTCCTTTTAAAATGAGGAAATAGCCAACCCGTAAGCTGGGAAGTAAATCCTGAGTCTCTTCCCAAGCTGTCTGCTTGTGTTAGGATCCCCTATATGTTCAGTTTTATCTTTTTGATAATTCATTGGCAGATGACTCTAACACAGATAAATTAAAAAAAAAAATATTTTTTTTAAAAACCCCAGCGTATTAGAAGATGGTTCATCTCTGTAGATGAAACAACCACCTCTATCTTCCGTTTTGAATAAATTCAGATGTTAACTGAAGTGGCCTGGCTTATTTCCAGTTTACAGTAATTCTATTCCTCTTACCTGAAATTCTCCTTTTAATACAGCTCTGATGAAATGTTTGTCATCTCTCAACTGCCTGCAATGGTTGCAAAGTGCTACAGGAGCAAGAGTGGCTATGGCAGGGGCAAGCCAAAATGATTTCTTCATACGCAGCGATAAAATTTTCAAGAGCATCCTCCACTGACACGAGTGTTTCTCTGGAAGAAACATGGAATTTCAACAGGCTCAAATGGGAGCTGAATTAAGCCAACGCAGGTGCTTTTGTACATCTCAGTGCTCCCCTGGCATATTTTGTATTGATAGGTCATTCAGGTTATTGGTTGGCTGGGCAGACAGAACTTATACACAAGAAAAAAAAATATGAAGCTGGAACCTTAAAAATCAGTATTATTAAATGAGAACAGTGAGAGTATATGATAAGGGCAATTTTATTTTCGCCATGAAGGTTTGTTTCCCAGTTTCTTTTGATACCATATTTTGCCTCATGTTTTTCGGGAAGATAAGTGGCTTGAAATCTCCTGTGAAAGTAAAGGAGCAGAGAGATGGAGCTAAAAATGCTCCTTGTGTTTCAAGTAGTGGTTTGGTACAGCTGTTTGGCAAGCACTGTAAATACTTAACTGTGTTTTATTTCACGGCTCAAAGGCTTTTTTTATAAGCTTATCTCCTTTATTGCTCCAAAACAGCAGCAAACCCTGACACTTCCCTATCCATATACACTGCATTACTAACTGAATCCAGCCTGGATACTCAAATGGGATTTCTGTGTCTTCCAAACATCCCAACCTCTCAGGCGGAGGTGGAAAGTGGAAGCCACCTTCCTCTTTATTGTAGTGGCAGTTTAGTGACCAGGAGAAGTTTTTCACTCCTGCACCAACCCGCTGTGTTGAATTTATTTGTGTTTTACTATGTTGTTTTGGTCCTTCTTAATCCTTCAGCAAAGTAAGAAATGTCATAAATATGAAGTGTCATCCCATAAAATCAGACTCTTCTAGAGTAGCAACCTGGGATCATGTTCATGACCTGATGTACTCTTCCAGGAGGGAAGTGGCAAGTGGAACTGCTGGTCAATTAAAAGGTGAGAGTAAGAAATTAAGTAACTGCAAATATCCTATTCATTAAAAGGCCAAGGACTTTCTGCAGATAGAAGAAAAAACCCAAAACTATTCTCCAAATGATTTCAGAAGCCAACAAATAAGGAAAGGTTTATTAATCATTGTGACCTAACCTCATTTAGTGGGGAGAAGTGAGGGGGTTTGCTAATACATGGAAGTGAGACCCAAAAGTGACAGAGTTTTTTCATAGTTCATGGATGGATCTGCACTTCTTGGTTTGTTTCAGAGGATGGGGATGCAGTTAGAAACCCTTGAATAACAGCTTGCTTCTGTTTCTGAGCAGTATCTAGGATAGAGTGCATCCTGGAAAGCAAGTGAAAGTCGTGTCATTTTAAAATAAGTTATCCTGTCTAATAAAAGGTAGAACTTTTCTGTTATTCAGAGCTGGAAGATGTCCTGATTTACAGTTCAGATACAATTAACAGTTTCAGTTCACATCATTCTTTTTCCTCATAACTGAATATCTGAATCACACACTGAAAAAAAGCAACTGCAGACCACTTCTATAAACCCAGCTACAAGCAGTTGGTGCAGATAAATTAAAGAAAAAAAACCTTACTTTCTCCTGGTTTTCTAACAGAATATTTTGGTTTGT